>NW_016107357.1:4106974-4199396 GCF_001604975.1 Cebus imitator
AAAAAAAAAAAAAAGAATCAACTTTGGATTTTTGGTTGAGGCTAAGTTAAGTGTCACTGCCTCTACCTCACCATTTTATTTTATTTTATTTTATTTACAGCTTTAACTTATTTGGCCTTGGGAGGTTTAACTGGGGAGAGCTGAAAAGGAAACTAAGCAGATGGAGGTCTCAGCTGTCAGGAAAGGTAGAGCAGTCATGTGCACACAGCAGGCCACTGCAGAAGCTGGGATCTCCTGCTAAATATAGCGTTTGCTCAAGCAATTATGGAGGCTGAGGAGTCCCATGATCTGCTGTCTACATGCTGGAGACTCAGGAGAGTTGATAGTGTACTTCCAGTTTGAAATGGAAGGCCTGAGAATCAGAACTCATGGTGTAAATACAAGTCCCAGTGCAGGAGAATACCAATATTTCAGCTAGAGAACAGTCAGGCAGAGAAAGTAAATTCTCCTTCCTCAGCTTTTTGTTCTATGTAGGACTCCAATAAATTGGATGAAGCCTACCCACACTGGGGAGAGAAATCTGCTTTACGCAGTCTGCCAATTTAAATGTTAATGTCATCCAAAAGCACCCTCATAGACACTCCCAGAATCATGTTTATCTGGGCATCCCACAGCCAAGTCAGGTCGACACAAAAATTAAACATCAAAAATGAGCAAGGAGCCTAGTAGCTAAAAATGCAGCTTCAAATCCTCAGGTATGTGCACCGTGACCTCAGGTAAGTTACTTAACCATTCTAAGTCTCCCTTTCCCCCATGTAAAATGGAAATAATGATAGCTCCTTCCTGAGCTTGTTTTTACAATCACATGAGAGAAGGCCAGGTGTGGCGGCTCACACCTGTAATCCCAGCACTTTGAGAGGCCGAGATGGTAGGATCACTTGAGGTCAGGAGTTTGAGACCAGCCTGGGCAACATAGTGACACCCCTATCTCTAAAAATAAAAAATTAAAAAAAAATTAGAATCACATGAGATAATGTCTGTAGAGTGCTTAGCAGAGTACATGGCCCTAGTACTCAACATTTCTCTCTGTCTAGACATGAAGAAAGGAGACTCTCCATCAGGGAGGTTGGCAGTAAGTTTGAAAAATTCTAAGAAATTTCAGATGATGCTATATGACCTTGATGACTAAAACTGTATTTGCTGTGGGGGAAGGAAAAGAAGCAAAGGAAAGGGGAGTAACTGAAAGCCTCTTACCTCCCACCAGACTAGGATAACAGGGCACACTAGGTCTGCTTTGAGGTTTCCTGCTGTCAAGGATGCCTGCTTCTGGGGTCTGCATAGAAACCTCTTAAAATCTGCTCACAGGCTTCTTAAGTTCCTGCCTCTTGAGCACCTCACGTGCCACGCTTCCTGTGGCAATCTCCATGGCACGTGGCTGCTGTGGGAAGAAGCATAGGGTGGGGAGACGAGGGTAATACTAGGGAGAGGGGTGAAGCATTGGAAGCTGAGAGGCATGCCCAGAGCCAGAGGGTCATGGAGCTTGCAGTCAGGTTTTGATGGACTGCTTTCCAGCTGCAATGGAAAAAGGTGACCAGGGTGTTATGATGGAGGGCAAGGAGGGTGGGTGAGAAGGTTTAGCTAAATGCCTTCCTAGGCAAACTGTATCTTGTTGGTTGGAAATTTTAAAATAGGATGATTTACTTTTAGTAATGCAAAGACAAAACTGAATATAAACTGAGGGATTTCTTTTCATTTGCAGATGTGAATCAGACACAGTATCATGCCATTTGTTGAATTCTGATTGAAGGCATCTACCCAAATCAGATTTAGGCATCATTTGGGTAGATGCCCAAATCAGAATTCTGCAAGTGGCATGATACTGGGAGGCAAGGAAGTCTCATTTAATGCTAAGGAGAGAAAGAAATTTCAGGGGGAGCTCATGGACTTCGGGTTTCCTCCTTACAAAGTCATATGGAAAACAGGCACACTTGAAGAGATATTGTATGTTTACATACAATATATTATAATATATTATAATATATATTATATTATAAATATATATAAATTATAATATATTATAATATATTGTATGTAAACATACAATATAATATATAGTATGTTTACATTTAATATGACAAGCATTAAAGACTATGAACATCTACCGCATGAGAGAGTAACAGAATCAGGCAGTCTTCCCAGAAGTCAGGGAAATGCAAACTGAAGTAATAATGAGATTTCAATTTACATCTACCAGATTGGTAAAAGGTAAAAGAACAAGTAACATCTATTCCTGGCAGGGATGTGAGAAAGAAGAGCAATGTCATGATTGCCAGTGGAAATGTGATATGTTACAGCCCTTTGGGAAAGCAATCTGGCAACACCTGCTTAAGACATATATCCTTTAGCCCAACAGCTCTGCTTTTGAAAATCTGTTTCAAAGAAATACTCACTAATGTATAAGGACTTACACACACAGGTGCTTACTTCAGAATGGATCACAGCGGGAAAAACCTGGAAACCTAGTAAATGCCCATTAATAGGGGAATGATATATTATCAGACATTCACCTGGTGAAAACTTATGCAAATACAAAGCAATGAGCAATAAAAAATTAGATTAAAGCCCATAATTATCAACAAGGATGATAACAAAGGATGACAAAACCCTGGGAATGAATAATAGAATAATAGTGAAGTTTGCAAAGGGAGGCCATGAGCCTCAACAGAACACAGAATGTCAGATGTTGACATCAGGACTTCCTCTCTTCTCTTTCAGATAGGCTTTCTCTGCTTAGCGGCAAGTTGGGCATCCAGGCATACATTTTCCTCAGAGCTGGTGATTCCAAAGAAAGGGGAGAGCCCTTCTCTGTCACTGTCTTCATCAGTCTCAAAAAGGGAGTCCGACTGGTGCCACTCCAGCTTCACACCAGCATGTCGCATGTCCGCTTCTGTGGCATTCTTGTCCCATGCAGGGCCCTGTGATTGACCACCAGCAGCTATCAGGGAGAAGATGGGAAGTTACCCAACAGAAAAAGTGCTAGGCAGGGTGAAAAAGTAACCCTCTACAATTTCCATCCAATCTTTCTCTATGTATATGTATGTATAAATATGTTTTAAATGAAAGGATTTTAATATTCAAGGCATTTTCTTATATTATTACAAATTTTTTCATTACCTTCGATTTTTAATAATACTATTTGCAAAGAGAGTGACTCTCATCTTTTGCTTTTCCATTTTTCTGCTTTACAGTGATAGTGGTATATCAAGCCAGACATTTTGACTAAAGAGAAGACCCATGCATGAAGAGACAGGCTTTCCTACTAAGAGCCCCATTCAGTGAAGAACTAAGAAAATTGTGAAGTTTCAAGTAAAAGGAGTGGAAGGAGCATTGTTCTCCCTTCTCTGTTGTTATACTTCTTTATTGATTTAGTTCCTTCCATGACAAGGAAGAGAGGCAACAGAGTATGTTGATGCCATCAATGAGAGAAATGAGTCAACCCAGATGTGAATCAACTTAGATAGGAAATAAAGCAACCCAGATATGAAATGAATCAATCCAGATATGAACCAACCCAGATATGAATCAACCCAAAGCAATGAGCCAACTCATTATTTCAACCATTAATTAGTCCACAAATGTTTCTAGCCCTTTGCTAGATACATTAACATAGCCCCTGCCATTACAGAGTTTAGTTTGTTGTGGATAGACAAAAGACCGAGATTAAACAAATGGTTACAGATGTGATGAAGACAGGTTCAAAGAGTACTCAGAACTACAGGGGAGAGTGAAAAAGAGGCAGACCTTACTTAGCTGTGGAATCAAGGGAGGCTTCCTGGAAGAAGAGTCCATTGAACTAATAGCTGAAAGAGAAATGAGCATTGGCTAGGCAAAAGGGTGTGGGAAGGAAGGCTGAGCCCAGGTCAGAAAATGGTGCCTACAAATGCCTCCTCCTCCACCCCCTCCCCCAGCAGGAGAGGACACAGTGTGTTCACAGTATCTAGAGAAGCCCACTTCATCTCTCATACAGAGAATGAAGTGAAGAGTGGAACCAGATGGGGCTGGATGAGAGTCCATGGGGCCTTAATCATGTGACTCTGCAGTGACATGAGGGATTAGGGACTGCTGACTACAGGTGCTAGGAAGCCACTGTAGGATTTTGGACAGAGTAGTCATATGATTATAAATGAATTGTTCATAGATCACTGGGTTCATAGAATATAGAAGCAATGGAAGGGAGGCAAGATTGGCCACAGAGAGTCCACTGTTTGGAAGCAGCTGTAATAGAGATGATGACGGCTGGGACTGAGGAAGTGGCCTGGGGACAGAGGGAAGTAGGAGGATAGCTGAAGCACTTGGGAGTTGGAAGACTGACTAGACGTGACGAATGACAGAAAAAATAGGGATGACTATCAGGTATTGGCTTGAAGGAAAAAAAAGTGAAGCTGCGATGTCTTTACTGAAACCCCTAGAGGAGAAGCAATTTGGGGAGGTAAATGATCAGTTCATTCTGGGACATGTGAAGTTCAAGGGACAAACAAGACACAAAAGTAGAGCTCTTGAGTAGATGGCTAGAGATCTGTGGACAAGTCTGCCAATCATTCCCACGGATTCTAAACTCCACAGCAGCTTTTTCAGAGAGTTTGGGCCTGGATTACGGGGATAATTGTCATCCATTCACTTGATTCCATGTGTGAAGTACTCTTATGTTTACCAGCTTCATTTTTCTGTTAGCCTCTTGCTCTCACAGTTTCCCAGTGGAGACAAGTTCTCATTGGAAATGTTAGTATTCTTGAAACACAATTTCTTTCTTCTGTGGATTCTGAAAAACTCAGTGGTCAAACAACAAAGTGAGGCTCATTAGGGCTAGAAGGGAAGAAACTAATGTCCTAACATGGCAGTGGGTTTTGTAATCATTTTCTTCTCCATCAGGAAGGCGTGGCACACATTCAAAATGATGTGATTTCTCATTCTACTGATAAAGCTCTATTAAAGCCAATCACTAAGCGAATAATATGATAAACTCGGGCAGGTTAAATGTACCTGACTCTGTTTGATTTTCTGCAAAGCGAGGGTATGGTAGTGCGGTTAAATTCCCAACCTTGCCTTCTTCAACAGGCCATCTTTAAGTCATTAATTGTGCCTTTGACACAGCTGATCACGGAAGAATCACACACATTTTGTTAGCATCTCCCAATGAAGGAAGCACAAGAAGACACAAGAAAAGAAAAGCCATAAAGTTGGTTGTTAAATTATCATCAGGTGCTCCATCTACACATGTGTGATAGAATATGGTTGTATATTATATGTATTCTAATACAGTATGTTCTCTAACAGGGAGAGGTTAAATATGAAATCACCCAATATCCTGTCAATCCTGTCTCCCAAATATCTCAAATTCTTCTCATCTCCATCCATACATACCACCCCTCCTGTAGGGCTGGATGTGCACTCATTAGAAGGAGAATTCCGGTCCTTTGAGACACTGGATCTGCCTTTCTTCTTTGTTATGACTCTGGTCCTCTTTCAAGACCCAGGAAGTCTAGTTTTACTGGCATTTTAAACACTTAAGACTCAGACATAAGTACCACAGGCCACGAAATACACTGGTATATAAGTGTGAGCTTCAAAAGTGAAAGATTTTCTCATTGTGTAGTGCAAAAGGGCATTGAAATCCTATGAAACTGCTTGGTACTGGAAGGCACATCAATGACAGAGATCTAGAGTTTGGTGTGCCCACCTTGGCTCCCCCTCACCATTTTAACTACTTATAGACAGGGGAAATAGACCATAGGAAAACTTAAAAATGCCATCCTCCAGCCTCCCTCTTTCAGTGCCTTGCAAGGAGCTCGTGCTCCTTGTTCTCATACTGCTCTCTGTGCGCCCTACAAAGGTCTGTCTCCTTGGTTGTATACCTCATGCCTAGAACCTCCTTATGTCTTTTCCCTGTCAAAACAGCTCCTTGCCCTCAGGTATTTGTGCAAGGAAAGGAGTCAGATATACTCATTCATATCACAGGGCCCTGTCTCTAAAGTAATAAGCCTTCAGGAGTAAAACTGCAGATTCCCTGAAAGGAAAGGAAGAGAAATATTCTGAATCCAGTGTCCTCCTAATACTGCTAGTCACAAATTAACGATGTGGTCACCAATCTGCCCTTGTTTAATGGTGTTTCTGTGGCAAGATCTGGGTTAGACATACTTCTTTTTTCCAGCTCCTTGTTTGAAACCAGTACACATTCTGATTGAGGGCAGAGAATTTTTCCTCTGAATAAACCGTTTCCCCTGAAGAAATTGGCTGGTTGGTATAGTACTGGTTGATGAACCAGAAAACCTAACCTCTGTTCCCTCCAACGCCATTTCCTAACTACGTCACCTCGGGCAAGTCACTTAACCTTTCTGAGGACCAACTTCCTAAAGTCAAATGGGATAATAATCCCTCATCGGCATCCTTGCAATTGGTTATTTTAAAGAAGTGAGAAAATGAATGTGAATTGGCCTTGAGATCTGTAAAATGTACACAGCATTATTCCTGAACCCTGACTGCTTCCCTTACCCGGTCTAGTGATTTTAAACACATAGTACAATATCTTCCCATATTGTTGCAATATGGAAGGAAACAGCTGCTAGTCAAAGCCAATTTTAGAAACCTGCATTTTTGCAAAAGGAAGAGTCAACTTTCATCATAACAATGTTGCTGGCACGGGATGGTTACTGCCAGAAAACAATGTAGAGAAGGTCCAGCAGGTGTCAGCAGAGAACCAACTTTCAGTACTAGGTGGGCTCCTCCAGGGAGGGAGATGCCTGGGCCTGGTGGGCTGGGAAAGGGCTGGGGGGAGTCCGTCATTAAATCCAGGGCTGTCCCAGTTCTGGTGGGTGCTGGTGGGCAGATTGGGACCACTGAGATGGGGACAACACCACTTCGGCTTTATCTACAAAATCCCCCTCATTGGCTCCAGGATCCTCTCCCTTCAGAAGATCCCTTCCTATGTCTGCTGTTTAGTCTGGACCTGAGTCCCTCTTCTGGCCTTAGAACCTGTGCTCTAACTTGAAAACCTGTCTCAAAGGGAAGAAGACTTGTTTGTTTAGAGAAATACTGCTTTGGAAACGCCTTTCATCCCTCCCTGTTTTGGATATATGATTTTCACCTACTCTTCCTTCTCCTACCTTAACAACCAGCCATTTGGATTCAATAATTCAGGCAACAAATCCAGCTTCTACAAGGTGAGTGGCTAACGTATTGGCAGTGGGAGAGCCCCGTTTAAAGCTACTAAATAGAAGCCCATGCAGTGAAGTATTTAAGCTCATATATGCTACAGATGGTCTCTCACATTTTACTTTTATGATTTCATTGCAAACGTATATGAGCCTGCTATAATGTGCCATGCTGAAATGGGTCCTGCCATAGGTTTTATAAGATTTGAGGTCTTTCTTGGCTGGATGTAGAGGGGATGACTTGGAGAAGCAGAGAAGCAGCTCTTTGAAACAGGAGCAAATCCCAAACTGCCTGCCTTCCTTCCCCCTACATATCTAAGATTCCCAGTGTGTATGTGTGTGTGTGTGTGTGTGAGTGAGAGAGAGAGAGAGAGATGTATATAAAGTGGTATATCTTAGTAATGAGGGAAGAAAAATATGTGAGAAGCCCGGTGAGGAAAGGGCAAATGGGATCAGTGCCAAAAGGCTGTCTGACACTTTGGAGCAAGACCTGTGGCTAAAGTTCAAGGGCAGGGCCACAGCCAAATAAAGGGCTGGCCACCTGCAAGTCTGCCACATCTGGGAAATGGATAAAAGGAAAAAGAATAAATCAAATAGCTATGGATGCTTGCAGTCCTTTGCATTATTTGCTTTTCCCACCCCATAGCAAAGTCCAACTCTTCTAAAAAACTCAGAAATTCTAGAATAACTCGAAGGTCTCCAAGAAAAGAGAGTTGTGTCCTACTTAGCATAGGCCAAAGTGTGTGTGGGTGGGGGGAATGTCTATAGGGGGTCATTAGGATCCTAATCTCTAGTATCTGGCACCCACAAAGAACAGAACTCCCGTATCCACCACTAAGTATGACTCCTGGGCCCAGTGGTCCATAAATCTCCAGCTGGCGGAAAGACAGGCACAATATACTCAGATTCCTACATTGCTGCAAATTTCTCAAATTCTCAAGTACTTGGATAAGCTGTGTTTCTTTTTCTTTCTGATTGCAAATATTTAATTATTTCCACCTCTTTTTTTGAAGCCAGTAGGCATGATATTTGCAAGAACATTTGAAATTAAGGGGAAAGGGGTTCCCAAGTCCACAGAACAACTGCCTTGCACATTATTTTGCCCAGAATGTACAAGAAAAAGCAAAACAGAGAGCAGATATAGCCAGTTCAAGCTCTTGCAGAGTTATAATATGCAAGGTCCAACGTTCACTATAATTGACCTATGCTAAGTGTGGAACTGTATCTCTTGTTTTGGGCCAAAAATCTGCACTGGTGATTTAAATATGGAGGCTTCAAAGACAGGGAGAACCCAAGGATGTTGAAACCCATCTCTTGCCTCAGTCATTGCATCAGGTCCCTTTTAAATCCTAAATCCCCAGAAGCTATATTGTTAAATTGTAAAACGAACTTTCTCTGATCTTATCCATTCCCAGTATGGTGAGATCGTCTTTGGCTGCGTCTAACTAGGAAAAATGAAGGGGTGAGTTGAAAGCATTAAAGACAGCAGTCAGAATGATCAGAAAACCCAGCCAATGCAGCATTTTCCACAAAATGAGGCCACAGTTAGCGTCTCCGCTGTGTAGACCAAGCTCAAGTTAATTCGATTTAGCCAGGCCTTTTTCTTTCCTGCTAGAGCCTCAACTCCAATGGCTACCAGGACCTGGGGAGCTCGCCTCTGCCCTCAGTACCTCCTTGCCTGGCTCAATAGCTCTGGGCCAGTTCATTTCGCCACAGCCCGGAGCCGCTCGGAAAGCAAAGATTAAAGGGGAAAGTCGCAGCTGTATATTTATATTTTCATTGCTAGAAGGGAATTGATTTCCGCGCATTTATTTTGGTAGTTGTAATACACAAGGGCGGATTTGCGTCACCCGAGCAACTTGCCGGTGGAGATAAAGTTGCACAAATATTGAAAGGGGAAGTGCTAGGAGTCATTATAGAGTTTTTCTCCGGAAGAAATAAGGATTTCTGCAGTATCCTAAAATACTAAGGCCGCTTCTATTTTGAGACCCATCTCGCAGGCACATCCGCTCATTTAGTCCGAGTTTGAGCCCATCAAAAACAGGAGATGACCTGAACTCCGGCGAGCCCAGGGTTTCCTGCTGCTTTTGATTCTAAAGTGTGGGGAGTGAGGAGGGCGGGAGTCTGCGGGCTCAGAACTGGGCGAGGGGCCTGAAGGGGCCAGGCTTGGGCCTGGGGAAGGGGTAGAGGGGGCGACGGGGGGTCGCTCCAAAGACTTGTTTTTCGCGTTTGCCTCCGGGAGCTGGAATTAAGGCCTCGGATGGCGCCGATGCGGTTGCAAGGAAGCCGAGGGCCTGGGAGAGCAAGGGGTGCGCTGGCGAAGTTGCAACTTGCAATCCAGCGGCTGGCCTGGTGGAGAAAGGGAGGCTTGCGAAGCGAAGAGTGGGCGGCCCTCTGGTCTCGCTTTCGCCACGTCTGCCCAACGCTCTGGGCCTTGAATCTCGGCAGGTGCGAGTTGCGAGCGCCTCAGGGAACCCCGAGGTCCCGCGTTCCCCCGGGTCTGCGTCCCGTGCCCAACCCAGAGCCTCGCAAACCTTGGAAAGGATGAAAGCGGGTAGGGGAGTCTTATTTCTTAGAGAGAAGGTGAGGGCGCGCGGCGCCGCCTCCGGTAAGGAGTAAAGGCACCTCTTCCACAACTGTGAGTTTGGGCTTAGGCCGACGTCTAAATGTTTGCAGTCAAATCAGAATCGCAATCAAACTGGAAGTGGCACTAGAAAGGAAAGCGCTCATGGCTTCCCCTACACACGCTTCCACCGAAGGCTCGCCAGAACCTTCAGCCAGCGCCTCAAGTGCCCTTGTACTTCTTGCTCCTTTGCCTTCAGCTTGACCCAAAAGCACTGGTCTTATTATGCCTCTCGCCCCAGGTACCCCTACCCTCACCCAAACATACCCATCTCTGGAAATAACACCTCTCTCCTGGCTGCCTGGAGCAGGGGAAGAAAACCTTTCAGTAACAGAGAGCTGGAGAGCGGGAGAGCTGGGGGCGGGAGGAGGAGAGAGAGAGAGGGAAAGATCTCAGTGCTGGCAGTTCGGAAGTGATTGATAATTTTCCAGGAAAAAGTCAAAAGCTTAAAAGGATAGCATCTGCGTCAAGGGGCTAGAGAAGTCACCAGAAATTAATTTTCTAAGCCCAAATCCTGAACTCGAGATAGGCATGGCAAGTTCACTTGCCTTTCCGGGTTTATTTGGTGAGGAGCCTTAGTGCTGAAGGGAAATAAAAATGCCACAGAATCTCTGTTAGGAGTTGCTTATTAGGGCAATCGAAAACAAAATATTTCGTGGTTTCATTATTGCTATTATTTTATTTTCTTCCTGAAAATGTGCAAGAACAGCTCATCCGGGTGGCCTGTGGTTTGTTTGGGAGAGGGGTGGGGAAATCCATTCTGACTGTAATTTAAAAGAGAACGAATTCTTAAAATAGAGATGTTGACGTTGCACAAAGCCCCCACTACCACCACCCTGTGTTCTAAGACTCAAGGCGCGAATGGAAGACGTTGACTACCACTGCAGCTCCTCCTGCGACCAGGCTCAAGGGGTTCCTGGGGAAACTGTCACAGAATTGAAAGCAGTATTGAACCCCACGGAAATCTGCTCTTGTGGGCACTTGCAAAACAACGAACCCCACGTGATCTGGAGATGTGGTGGAGGAGGGAGGCTAACATTTTCTACAACGTGCAGCAAAGGAGGAAACGAGCGTGCCCCTCTCCCGGGTTTCGGGAGGCAGCCTGTTTTGTAGTGTCTGAGGCTCGGGGGAAAGGTTTGGCTGGGTCTAAGGGAGACGTTTGGAGCCATCCATCTTATTTTGTTTGAAAAGTCACTCGTTCAAGTTGTCACTGTGTGACAGCTCAGAAGAAAACTAATTTGCGGCCGCCCCTCCTCCTCGCTTTGCCGAGGATCTCCCGGGAGGCACGGGGCGGACGCGGTGCTGAGTTGGGCCGGGACTCAGGGCCGCAGCATTCGGGCAGGGGCCCAGGAAAGAAAGATGGAGGGCTTTGCCGAGGACACAGACTCCTGTAATAAAAGCAGAATGAGGCCAAGAGGAGGAAAGCGAAGGGGCCAAAAGCGCGCTCTGCTCTCCACCGGGAGACTGGCTTTATTTCGCCCTGAAGCGTGAGATAACCGTTCCTTCCCTACTCCCCCCACTCGCCCCGGGCTACAAGCGCTTCAGGAAAGCTCCTGTGACCAGCTCTCCTTGCCCCATGGCAGTTTGGAGCTGCAGAAGTTAGAAGACAGTCAGCCCTCCGGAGTGGCTGCCTGCCCCCTGCGCAGAGGAGCAAGACGCGCTGCGCTGTGCCCTGCTAAGTCCACGCGGCCACAGCAAACACTTTGGCGTGGTCGGGGCGTGGCTCGGGCCCGGCCACGCCCCTCGCTCCTAATTCCCCTCCACTCCCGGCTCCCATTGGTCACGGGGATGGCCAATGAGCGCTCGGATCGAGGTCCTACCCCGGGCCTGACTCGAAAGCTCCTGCCAAAACTTTGGGAGTTTTTAGAGACGAGTTTTTTTTCTATTACTTCTCTCCCCCACCCCCCAACTAACGGATTATTATTGTTGTTGTTTTAAATTTAGCTCTTAGGGCTTAGCTGTTTGGGTTTTCTTGCGGTGTCCGGCTCCCGTCTCCCCGGCTCCCCGCCCGCCCTGCGGCCCCAGCGCCCCTCGCTAGCCTCCAGCCCGCGGGGAGTGAGCGCGGGCGCCGCGCCGCCTTTAAAGCGAGGCCAGGGAGCGAGGCGGTGAGCGGCGGAGATCCGGCCCTCGCCTCCTCCTCGGTGGCGCTCGGGCTCCCGGCCTCTCTTCTCCAGTGCGGGCGGACAAGCGAAAGCGGATCGTCCTCGGCTGCGGCCGCTTCTCCCGGACTCGCGCGCCCCTCCCCGCGCGCCCACCCACCCACCCGGTCCCGCCGGACTGCGGCAGCCGCGCGGCTCACCCCGCCAGGATGTTCGCAGCCGGGCTGGCTCCCTTCTACGCCTCCAACTTCAGCCTCTGGTCGGCCGCCTACTGCTCCTCGGCCGGCCCAGGAGGCTGCTCCTTCCCCTTGGACCCCGCCGCCGTCAAGAAGCCCTCCTTCTGCATCGCAGATATTCTGCACGCCGGCCTGGGGGACCCCGGGGCGGCCCCGGAGGGCCTGGCAGGGGCCTCGGCCGCCGCCCTCACCGCGCACTTGGGCTCGGTTCACCCGCACGCCTCTTTCCAAGCGGCCGCCAGATCCCCGCTTCGACCCACCCCAGTGGTGGCGCCCTCAGAAGTCCCGGCTGGCTTCCCTCAGCGGCTGTCTCCGCTCTCTGCCGCCTACCACCACCATCACCCGCAGCAACAACAGCAGCAGCAACAGCCGCCGCAGCAACAGCCTCCGCAGCAACAGCCCCCGCCTCCGCCCCGGGCCAGCGCCCTGCAGCCCCCGGCCTCAGGGACGCGAGTGGTCCCGAACCCCCACCACAGTGGCTCGGCCCCGGGCCCCTCCAGCAAAGACCTCAAATTTGGAATTGACCGCATTTTATCTGCAGAATTTGACCCAAAAGTCAAAGAAGGCAATACGCTGAGAGGTAAGTCTTGGGCGGGGGAGGCTGCAGGCCTCTGACCACGGCCCTGACACACTCCCCTGACCCCGGGCTGGCTTAGGGTGACTTTGAGTGCTTTTACAATTAAGGACAAACCAGTAAAATGGGAGAGAAGAAAATGAGTTGTAAGAAAACTACAGAACATTAGGCCTAAAACTCACCTGTTCTATGTAAAACAAAAAATGACTCCAGGGATGCTTTAAAAACACGTCTTAGAATTAATATTCATAAAAATGGTTGGTGTAATTATCTGCTAAAATAATTATGATCCCTTTAATAATGTAACTAGAGGCAGAATTATATTTTCTGACAGGTAAAGCATTTTTGGGAAACACTTTCCCATATCTGATTTCTAGTAAAAATTTCACCCAGGAAATGTAAATAAAAAAACAAAACCGCCTAGATGAGCAGGCAGAGTGGGGCCTCCTTTCGGAGGAGGCTTTGGGTCTGTGGAATTCTTGGAAGGCACGTGGAAGTGAGGCCGTAAGCTGAGTTATGTGAAGCCTTTGCTTGCTATATGCATGCATGTGGACGTGAGGGACACACAGGAACTTTTCGTGCGTGGCTCCTTGGCAACTGTTGGGAGAGGGAGGTTTCAGCTCCGAGACGAGTTCTCCGGTGACTTCGCTCTATAAAAGCGAATCCAGGGCAAGGGGAAGGGGAGGAACAAATCAGCGGAGAGTAAGAGTGGGCCGGAGAAGTAACCTGCTCTCCTTTTCCATTGTCCCCAGATCTCACCTCCCTGCTAACCAGCGGACGGCCCGCAGGGGTGCACCTCCCAGGCCTGCAGTCCTCCGCCGGCCAGTTCTTCGCTTCTCTAGA
Organism: Cebus imitator; assembly: GCF_001604975.1. Classification (NCBI taxonomy): domain Eukaryota; kingdom Metazoa; phylum Chordata; class Mammalia; order Primates; family Cebidae; genus Cebus; species Cebus imitator. The sequence goes on from NW_016107357.1 coordinate 4,120,498, forward strand.
TCCCATTAATGAGGCTTCTGCCATCCTGAGTCCCTTAAGCTCGAACCCAAGAAATTCAGTTCAGCATCAGTTCCAAGACACATTTCCAGGTGGGCCGACTGACAGAAATCTCAGGACTGACGCCTCCGGGGGCGGCCGCATTGTCACAATCTCGCAGTTGGGGCGGGAGGTTAAGGAGTCAGGAATGAGAAACCGAAAGATTTCTCAGCAAGCTAGCGCTTGCTTCGGATGGTTCCCCCGGAAAAGGGGTAAGGGCACCTGAGAGCCAAGAAAGTGTGTGCGTGGACTCGTGGGGTAGGGGGGCTTTCTTGAAGTCTTTTTGCCCCAGAGGGTGGCTTGAAAAATGCAGCATTGATGTTGCTTATTAACATACGCACATTTTGGGATGACCGCAAACACTTGTGCTTGGTGAGCTTACGACTGGGTGCCTGGGCACATGCAGGAATACGCACACACACACACACACACACACACACACACACACACGCACTCGATGATTCAGGGCTGTCATCATTCAGGGACATTTTTGTGTACTCTTTGTAGGCCTGATAGCCACCCATGAGGTTTATGTTTTTCCCTTGGAATTAAAGGACAAGCCGCCAGGCTTCTCCACTCCACGCCAGCTTTAGGTCTTCCGACTGTCGCCTTAAGAGCTGTAAAATTCCTCTTTAGAGGGGCCATTCGGTGTGTGCACGAAGGGCTTTCTGAATGAGGGTGGAATCAACAGTTAACACCAAACGGTTTCAAGACTTAACACAGGCCTTGCACTAGGCACTGAACGGCCCTCTTGTCTGTCTTCCCCCGCGCTCCCACCCTGCGGCAGGTCCCTATGCTGTGCTCACGAAGGACACCATGCCGCAGACATACAAGAGGAAGCGCTCATGGTCACGGGCTGTCTTCTCCAACCTGCAGAGGAAAGGCCTGGAGAAAAGGTTTGAGATTCAGAAATACGTGACCAAGCCAGACCGAAAGCAGCTGGCGGCGATGCTGGGCCTCACCGACGCACAGGTAAGGCAGCTCGGGCTCCAGCGCATAGCGCCCTCGGGTGGGCAGCAGCGCGGCCTAGCCCCACAGGCCTCCTCCACCCCGGCGGGCCGACTGGCCTCCTGCGGTGGAAATGCAGGGTCTTGAATTTCAAGAGACTTTGTGGACTAGGCAACTTGAGGGTGGAGAATGGGTGAGGGAGAAGGACGGAGAGAAGGGCTCATCCCCAAGATGCATGTCAACAAGCAATGCATGTTTATTTTGGCCAACAGGCTAAAGAACCACTGAGAAAGCAAAAGGGCCGCTGGAAATAACATTGACCTACTCAACTGTAGTGCAATTCGCTGTAGGAGGCAGTTTATTTCAGAAAAGATAAAAACCCAAAGGCAAGAGATTGTTGTTGAGTTTTTTCCCTCTCACCCTCCCTCCTCCTCCTCCTGCTGCTGCTGCTGGATTGTGAAATCCCCAGTTGTGAGGAAGTGAAAATATCATTTCAAACGGAATTAGTTAGCTCCAGGAGGGCAAGGAGTCCGCTTGGAGCGGCCATGTATTCCAAGGCTTAGGCTCTGAAGAAAACCTGGAGGGAGAGAAGGTGTTAGGGAAAGAAAGAAAGAAAAATGATTTTCTTAGAATACCTAAGAGCATTTCAGCAGGTACTGCCTACTTGAATTTTTTCAAGACAACAGGAAAGTGCCTGAATTACTTTTTCTCTTTTTCTTTTAAATTTAAGAACTGGGCTTTTTCTTTTCTTTTCAAGCTTTGACTGTGGAAGAGTCACCCTTGTGTACCCTGTAGTGCTGGCTGTGACTCCTGGGGTGCTGACTGTCCCCAGCAGGGCAGAAGCCAGAGGCTTCCTTTTCTTAGCTCCTTGGTCCCCCAACTGCTGTCTCTGTGTCCTTCTGTCCTCCATTACACAACTCTTCTCCCCAGCACACACACACACACACACACACTCTCTCTCTCTCTCTCTCTCTCTCTCTCTCTTTCCTCTCTCTCTCTCTCTCTTTCTCACTTACTCACACCAAAGGAGTCCAGCCATTTCCCACCAGCTGTGGATGTTATTTTTAAAGGCGAAACTGGAACTTGGGTGGACGCGTTGCGTCCCCCCAGGGATCGTATATATCTGTGTAGATTCTCTGCCCCATCTCTATCCCCTTTTTTCACTTTGCACACATTTAATTCCAGTGTTTTCTGAGCCCCCAGGAGAATTAGTTTATCTTTAACAGGGGCAGGGTCCTTATCAGCTTTTGCATACAAACACATGAAGGAAACACTTTCTTAGTGAAAGCCCAACAGTGCCCCCACCCTACGGGGATTAACACTTTAAAACTCCTTTTTCCTTTCTGCTTCCCAAGTTCTTAAAAAAAAAAAAAAAAAAAGGAAAGAAAGAAACGTATTGCTTTTGTAGGGACTTGCTTTGGGTAGTGGCAGTAGAAGAGAGGCCAACTTAGAATAGGAATTCTTAACCCTGGCTCACCAAACCCTTGACATTGGGAGCAAAATCTTGGGTATATGTGTATTTTTTCTGGTCCAGGAGTCCATAACTTTAATCAGATTCTCATGGGGGTCCTGACAGAAAAAAAAAAACAACAACAACAAAACGTGGATTTAGAGTAGAGACAGAGTATGTTGCGGGTTGGGTATAGGAATCTGCCTTTCCAACAGTTACGCAGGTCATTTTAGTCCTGGGTTTTGAGGGTTGCATTTTGAAAACGGTCTTAGTGGGTTCCCCAGGCCAGGATTCCTGGCTTCCTGTGTTCCCCTGGGCTGCCCCTTGGCACATGCGCCTACCACAGTGCCTGGTCCTTGGTAAGGTCGCCAGGTAAGCGTTGCTTTCTCACCCGGGGGAGGTTGCTTTTGTATGCAAGCGAGTCGGATTGGAGTGGACCTGTGTCTCATCTCTGTGTCTCTTTTTCTCTCCCCATGTGGCGCGTTGCAGGTGAAGGTGTGGTTCCAGAACCGCCGGATGAAGTGGCGGCATTCCAAGGAGGCCCAGGCCCAAAAGGACAAGGACAAGGAGGCTGGCGAGAAGCCATCAGGTGGAGCCCCGGCTGCGGATGGCGAGCAGGATGAGAGGAGCCCCAGCCGCTCCGAAGGCGACGCTGAGAGCGAGAGCAGCGACTCCGAGTCACTGGACATGGCCCCCAGCGACACCGAGCGGACTGAGGGGTCTGAGCGTTCTCTGCACCAAACAACAGTTATTAAGGCGCCGGTTACCGGCGCTCTCATCACCGCCAGCAATGGTGGGAGTGGTGGGAGCAGCGGCGGCGGTGGCAGTTTCAGCTTCAGCAGCGCCAGCAGCCTTAGTAGCAGCAGCACCGGGGCCGGTTGCCCCAGCAGCCTTGGCGGCCCCGGCGCCTCGGAGCTTCTCCCTGTGCCACAGCCCACAACCGGCAGCGCTCCCAAAAGCCCTGAGCCAGCCCCAGGCGCGCTTGGCGGCTTATAGACTGGACTAGGGAGGATGGGATCCAGGCCTTGCGTGTAGTCACCCAGCCATGGGCTGGGTTTTGTGCTGACTGTGAGTGTTGGCGACTTGGCAGGGCAGGAGAAGCAGCGTGGAGTATATACCTCCTGGCATTCACGCTTAGCCTTACATGGCTCCGGCAGGCTGCAGCTGACACTGCCCAGAGCAGAGGGGAGTTCCAGTGTCCCCCTAGCCAGCAGAACACTTCTCTCCGGAAGCAAGCTGGTTAAACTGTGAAGTGTTTGACTAAACTGTTCCTCTGACTCGCCCCAGGGGTCGTGGCTCCAAGGCACTTAAGACGCCTTAAACTTGTAAATAAAAAGTTTACTACGGTTTGTAAAGGCCTTTGGCTTGCTGGGGATTGTTAAGGCCCAAGTTCTCCAACAGGACCTGATTCCCTGGGGCAAGCGGAAGCCTAAGGTGGGAGGCTGGAGTTTCAGGGGAAGTGGCTCAACCTCAGAGCCATCTTGCTACAGACATCAGAGATGGGAATCTGGGCTTGGAGGCTTCTAGTTAACAGGTTTCCAGTGCCAACTGCCACAGAAAGTGCCCTCTGAGAACCTGAGGAGCCTGAGAATGGAGCAGGCTATAGAAACTCTTAGGCCAGTGCAACAGATGGTTTTCCCATCCAGAGTATGGATGAAATGAGTGTGCCCTCCTAGAATATGCAGAGTTGGAATGGAGAAGGCAGTGCTGCCAGGCGGGGTCAAGGTAGGCACAGCTGTACTCACCCGGTGGACGTGAAGCTCTGGCCCAGAGGCCACGGGGCTCTCCCTGCACAAACTTTCCCTTGCTCCAGGATAGTGTAGAGGCGCTGGACAGATTCGTAATGTTGCAGAGGAAAGGACAGGCATGCCACAGTGGTTAGGGCTGGAAGCTTGAGTGCCAGGGGCCTGGTTGTAAAGATGTCAAACAAAGGGGTGACTTCTTCAAGGTTAAGCAGAGGCACAGCCAAGATCAGAATTTAGATTTTCCTGGCCTATATATGGTCACAGATGGAACTATGAAATTGCATCCCCCATTCCCTCACGCTCACAAAAATCTTCCTTTGCAATTTGGCCACTGGAGGTGCCTAGGTGAGTTCTTTCTCCTGAATGCTGCCGAGAGTCATGAGGCAGTTTCCCCATCCACTGCAGCTGGAAAATATATAGTAAACCTTGACACTGCTACTAGGATGGGCAATTCAACGTTTTTGTTTGTTTCTTTTAAAGCTGAAGGGTGAAACCTCTCTAAGACCTGTCCTCCCCCTTGTAACTATGAAATGTCCAGAGTTGGTAAAAGCTCTTTGTGGAGATTTTGTAACAGATAGATTTCCTTGGGAAATCCTGACCAGCCTCAGTGCCAGTCTTGCAGACCTTGTGTCTGCAAGGACATAAGATCTTTTGCAGACCCAGCATCCAGGCGGGAGAGCCAGTACTCAGAATGAGTTGAGGAGAAATGCTGAGATCCGAGAGCCTAGGACACACCTCAGTCCCCTGGCCAGAGTGGGAAAGTTCCCAGCGGTCCTTGGTCTTGCTTATCTCCTCCACTTTTAGGCATTCCCCTGGAGCTCATTCGAGGATCTCCATTTTCTAGACTTTTCCACCCAGGGGTAAAGTAGAGGCGGCAGATTGAGCCTTCTTTTGCTTGCAGAGCTAGATACATAAGCAATGCCAGAGCCAACACATGGATGCACAGATGGTCATTTCCGGACCTAGCCAACCTCCTCAGTCCCCAAATCGAGATGAGTCAAGAGCAGTGAGAATGGGGTGGGGCGGAGTGATCAGAGTTGTACAATTTAGCCAAGAGAAAAGAGCATACCACAAGGGCCCCCATCTTCAACAGGAACAGGAACTAGCTGTTATCCCTAATTGCGCCACAAGAGTTGCCAGGCCAGGGTAGCCTCCCTCCCTGCCCTGGGTTCCAGCCAGGGCTGGAATAGTTTCTTCAAGCCTTTCACAGGCTATGCTACCAAACTGCAGGATTCCCTCTGTACCTCCGTTTTGGCTGCAATATCGAGATCCATTTCCCCTGACCCTAAATCTTGAAATTCTGGAACCAGGATATCCCAAGCACATTGAAATTTGAGGCGCTTCTATCCAGTTCTGGCATTAAGGAGAATAATGTGCCGGCACACACCCTTAGCTGAGGAGCAGAGTCTAGGGAAGAGAGATGGGGAGGGTGCTTTCAGCAAACTGCACCTACCCCGGCTCCTCACCGGGCCCTGAAGGTTTGCGCTACCTCCAAACCCAGACGCTAAGTCCTGGGCCGGACCCCAGGGCTTTGAAAGTGAAGAAAATCATCATCGAGGGATGTCAGGATGTGATTTCTACCTTATCTAAACCAGCTTTCGCCAGGCCAGGGGGCACAGCGGAGCTGGGGGACCGGGGACAAAATGAGCCGGGAGGCAGGCACCTGAGGGCGGCAGCCAGGAGGACGAATGCTCCCCAGGGGCTCGCAGGAGGCGCCCCTGCCTCCGCTACTCCCATCCCCAGTTCCTGGCCAGTTATCAGGAGAAGCTCTTGCGGGGCTTTACCCTGGCAGTGGAGTTCTTCAACATTTCATCAGAGACGGAGTATCACAGCCCTGGAGAAGTTACAGTTCATTTAAAAGAAGGGTAGCCACAGGTGGCCAAGAAAGGCTGAAATTTAGCAGGGTAGTCCCATCCCGGGGCTGTTCGCTCGACCCCGGTACTGTAGTCTTCCTGGCAGCACAAGATGCTAGCAAGGGTAGTCAGGCAGCTAGAAATTCTTCAGTCAAGTCCGAGGTTTTCAGACGCGGAAGAGAAGGCCCAGCGCGGACCGTCCGGGGTGCCAGAACCCACCAGACTTGAGGCTTGGAGAAGGAGAGAGCGCGCGGGCCCTGGCGTAGTGCAAGGCGGGTCAGAGCAGAGCCAGGGCCCCCGCCCCTACTGCACACAACTCGGGACTCCAGCCAGCAGTTACTCTTTCCTCTGAGCAAAGCTATACCTAGCCCGCTGAAGTCCCCGCGGCGCGGAGCCCTCCGATCAAGGCTACCAGGGTGCACAGAGGCTCACAGAGGGATGGTGACTGCGGTGCGTGTCACCTCGGGGCGGGTGTGGGGACTGAATACCCATCCCCCATTGCCTGCAAGGCGGACGCACACAGACCTGCAGACTCACAGAGACTCAGGAGAGACAGGCAGTCTACCGGCTTTTTCAGCACTTTGCGGGTAAAACCACGCGAATAAAATTCCCCGTTCTCCACCACATGGCAAAGCAGAGAGGAGCCTCTGCCTCCTTATTCAGCCTGTGTGGGTGGGTAGGGCGCTTGTCTCCGCAGAAAAGTTTCCTAGTACCAAATTCCTCGGACTAAACCACTGAAGGCTGGCTCCGCATTTCTCTCCAGTTTGCTGGCTTCAGCCGAGAGTGGGCAGAGACCTCCATGCGGGCAGTGTGTCTCCTTCGCCTTCTTGTGCCCACCAAGGCCAAAGCAGTCAGCCCCCAGGGCACGTCCAGGCGCGGTCCTGCTTCCAGGGGAGGCTCAGGTCCTTATGCCCGCCAAGGAGATTACCCGCTTCTCTCCGTCTACTCCCTGCAGAGTCCTGTGGATTGCAGGCGGATCAGACTCTGCTTGCCATCTTTGACAGCCTTTGCCCTTCAGAGGCAATCATAAAGGAAGTCCAGTCATTCTGGGATCTTTTCTCTGGCTGCCCTTTGTACCCAGGGCCTGGAGTTTGATGTTGGCAGGGGTTGAAGTAGGCTGTGGCCAGCACAGAGTAGGCGCAGTAGGAGTTTCCAGGCTTTCTTTTCCAGGTACCAGAGGCTGAGGAAACAGGAGAGTGAAACCTGAGTTCTCTCTTCTGGGAGGACAACCGCCAATGAAAGCTTCCCATCGGGAGAGGAGTGCGGTAGGAACCCGGGCTTGCAGCAGTGGATTTTCTGCGGGCACCTTGGCTTGAAATTTAATCTGTTGCGCTTTAACGGGTTGAGCTTTAATCTGTTTCCACAGATCCGAACCCTCCTCTCCTCAAGCCCATACCTACCTAAGACTCTCAGTGGGCCGGATGGAGCAAGAAAAGGAGGGAGTGAGGGGGAGAGAGAAGTCAGAAGCTGAGGTTGACGCACTCTCCCATCGTTTACGGGCATCCTAGTCCCCTCTCCAGCTTCCTCCTCCCTTAAGAAGAAAGAGTAGGCAAGCTCAGCTCCCCTGCCACGTGTAGTAGTGACACTGCTTTAAAAATGACCAAGAGGACCCTAAACACCAGGGACATCACATTCCCCCTTCTTTAGTCTCTGGAGGGTTGAAAGGATTGATTGCACATTCCAACTTCTTTGTGAAGATGCAAGTTTTAAGGAGGACTTTAACTGCAGGTGTTGGGCTAGGGAAGATTTTTAAAAACCCAAAATTTTGATTTAACTCATGCACTCATCTAGCTCACAGCCTCCATTTTTGAGGTCATGATGAGATTGGCTGGTGTCCCAAAGACAAACTCGTTGGCTTTCTCTAAAACTTCTCTTCACACACTGGGATATTACAGCCCACAGCACCTACTCCCTGCCACAGCCACTATTGGGGAATCCAGCCTGCTTACACAAGGTGGGGTGCACTTTTAAGATTCCCTTCAACTCGGGTTCTAACAGGGCAGCAGGCTCTGCCAGAGTCCCTGGGCCCTGTGGACAGGCGAGCTCAGAGAAACCCTGACCTTTTAATCCATTCCCTGTCACTGCTCCCTGTCATTTTAGAAATCAGGACAAGATGTCCCTGCAGCTGCGATTACTCCCAACTCCCTCATTTTAGGGGTGAAGTAATGGAGGCTAAGAGATGTGAGGACACTTACTCTAAGTGCCCTGGAGAGTGAGTGCCTGCAGCACACAGGAATGGGAAAACTGGTGCCAGACACACCTGACCAACTGGATTCTGATCCAGATTATCTAAGCCCAGTGGGTTTTTAAAAAGATCATGAGGTTCATCCACTGCCTGAGATGTTGGGCTCCCGTTAGCTCCTCCTCTTCCCCTTGGTCGTTCATGAGGGATGTCCCTCTGGGAGTCACAGGTCTGGGACTCTTTCAGGTTGATACCCTGCCCTCCACTCTGGGCTGCCCTAATAGCAGGGTTAGCTTTGCTAATAATGTGTACGATCCCAGCCACACTGTGCTCATGGAAGGAGGCAACACCCATGGTGCTTTTCGACTTCTGTTGGTCATTGCTGACACTTGGGATTCTGGGAAGGATGTGGAACTCGAGGCCCAATCGCACCTGCCTGGCAGCCCCTGCGCTGGCTCCTTCTCTCTTCCTCTAGCCGCAACAGATAGTAGGCCTCACTCTCTAGCACAGTACACCCCATGCAACAGACAAGGAACCAGAAAGAGGCTGGCTGTGGCAGCATCACCTGACCTGTGCTCGGAACTTGCCTCTCTGGAGATCCTCGATGACTCTCTGGGTTGGGGGATTTATTCGAGGAGACCAGCAGGTGGAGTAGAGAGGGGAGTGTGCAGGAAATAGCGGGCCTGATCCCAACCCAGCAGAGGAGACCTGAACTAACCCCAGAGGCATTCATTCATTCATTCATTCACCCACTTACCAATAACTAACTACATGACCTTGGGAAATTCATCTCATCATTTTTTTTTTTTTTTTGCTGTGTAATGAGATATAATCAAAGGTACCTAACTCATAAATCGCTGTAAGACTTAATTACAGAACAACAACAAAAAAGCAAAATGAGAACAGTGGCTGGTATACAATTAGTTCTATATAGGCTAGATGTTACTGCATTCCTTCATCCATTCGTTTTTTTTCATGCAGTATTTATTGGGATCCTTGTGAGTGTTTGCACAATAGAGGAAAAAAAGAATGTAAAGCAACCTTTACTCTCCACATAATTAAATCATTAGATGAGAATGTGGATGCCTTGTCACCAGGAAATCATTTAAGGAGTAGCCCAGAGGGTTAGAACGTGCTGCCTAGCTAGGTCAGGGGTTGGTACATTTAGAAGCCCCCGAGTACCTCTTCATCTTGATGCTCTGTGCACAGGAGCACCTCTATTTACAAATTTCACAGCAGGCAGTCAATACAATGCTTGTGGGTGTGGTAGGGACTTAATTTTGGGAGTTAGAAAGGAAGAAGTTGGTTTTCTGATACTTAGGATTTGAAGGAAGCTTAATTAAGTGTCTAGGGGACCAGAAGGGAAAATTCTGTTCCTGCTGTTGAGATTATGTCGGGACAAATAGCACTTCAGGAGTTTTATTAAGTTTTTAAGTAATCACAATGAGGGAGGGCCCTCGAAATGGCAACAGGAGATTAACGATTCCTTCAGAGGAAAAAGGCACCTTCGGTTTCTTGAGAGCAGGGCTGGGTCTGCTGCACGGCTGGAGAAGCTGTAGCACCTAGCACAGTGCTTGGCACAGGGAATGCACCCCAAAAGTGTTTACTAAATACACGATAAGCGGAATTATTGTGGCTCTTGCGGTTATTTACAGCAAGGATAAACGTAGTTAGCATTATAAACACAGGCGGAGGCTGTTCAAGACGACCTAGAAGTACCAGGTGGTAACCCTGGAGTGGAGATGGAGCTGCGAATCACCTGGTTGAGGGCCCATTAGGATCCGGATACTAAGGTTAGCACAGAGGGCCAGGAGAACGCGTTCACAAGCAGGACGCGTTCACAAAAGAAAGCTTGTCTGCGCACCATTTGGGCATCGTTGTAGGTGGAAACCAACTCGCAGAGAGGTTGAATGACTCACTCAAGGTCACTTCCCTAGTGGTCAACATCAAGAACCGGGACAGAAGCCCAAAGCTTTCTGTGCTTTCTCCAGTCCCTCACTCAGGCGGCGGTGCGGAGCGCTAAGATATGCCCGAGGCTCTCTTGGAACACGGAAGAGCACCGCATGCACAGTGGGTGAGAATGCTAGGTGAGTTGGTATTAGTGAGTCTGCACCCCACCGCCTCTCTGCGGAGCAAAACTGTCTGTTTCGCGGAGTTCCCTAGCCGCCCTCAATCCCCACCGTCCTAGGCTAGAGATTTCCCGGTCTGCACTTTTCAGCCTCGTTTTAATATGTCAGGGCTGTTTGTTTTGTTTCTCAGAATCCGGGTGAGGAGTGCACCCAGCACGTGGTAGAAGCTCAAGAAATGAGCAAGTGAACGAAAAATCAAAAGAATGAACTAATGAGGGAATAGGATCCTCTATCTGGCAGTCCCGACTTGCACCCGTCAGAGCAATCCGGCCATTTCTGAATTTCACTACGTGGCGAATCTCGGGCTGCGCACGCCCTCCAAAGACGTGTTCCTGAGACTCCACGCAGCCAGGCTCTCCTGGTCCGGGGCGCAGATCTCGCTCCAAAGTGTCCTACCTTCGGGAATCACAGGGTCTCGCCCCGTTCGCAATGGCTTTGGGTCTAGCAGAGATCTTAGCAGAGGTCCTGGGTTTTCCGCAGGTTGGATCCCCAATCTGCCAGCTGAACATTCATTCAGTCCACTGTCAGCGCGGGCCCCCTGGCTCCGACCTCCCCCAAGCTTATCTCTTTACCAATCGGTTGCTGGTGCGGAACGCCCAGGTGACATCTCTTTGGGGCCACTTTGGGTCACCGGCAGCGATCCAAGCCATGTCCCCTTTTCCTTACCTCCCTCAGGTCCTTGTAGCCTGTGCTAACTACTCTTCTAGGCCAAGAGCACAGTTTTGCAGCTGACAAAAGGGGGTCAAACCTATAAAGAAAGAATCAAACTAAAGACTTTCTCTGTGACACACAATTTTTAAATGGAGTGTGACCTGCAATTTGAGTTTTCCCATGTGCATTGGTCTTCATGCTCCCTGGCTTTGCATGTCCTCACCGTTTCTCTTTTCGTTTTTTCCTCTCTGCTTATTGTGCCCTGGCCTTCCTTTCCTCTTGGTACTGTTCAAGAATCCGTTCAGAATTTTAAGGGGAACTGGACTCTCCTGGCTTGGTTCCGGATGAGCACCGTGGAGGACAAGGAGGACAGAGTGTGTGACCTGAGACAAGGGATGACAGGGAGCCCAGGCAGCTCCAGAGGTGATGGAGGACAGTGTATTAGCCAAAATGTAACGAAAGGTAGTGATTTATAAAATTTAGAATAGATCTGCATAATTTTTTTAAAAAGCCCACAAAAGTCCCATCCTCCTCAAAAGCATTGCTCAGGGCTAAGGGCGACATGCTGGGGACAGAAGGGCCACTCACAGCCTGTATGTTACTCATCTACACATGTGCACATTATTTTAGTCTCTACTACATTCTGGGCTGGTTCCGGACTAGGGACTGTCAAGTTTCTCCAGCTGGAAATATCTGAAGGCGCTCTGAGGCACACCCTCCAAGCTAAAAGTTTTACCGATGGGAAATTTTTTTTCCCACCTCTTTCCTGTTACTTCTCTTTTGCTTTCCTCACTGCGGAGGAATGGTGGTGAGGAGACCCATCCCTCCTCCCTGTGTCCTCTCCAGCTCTCCAATTATGCCTTCCCATTTTCTTCTCCTCAGTTCACTCAGCAAACCGGAGGCAGTTTTTAGGTTAAGGGCGCATATGTGATACCAGGCACAGTCACAGACAGAGTTCTGGCAAACAGAAAGCACTCAATAAGTGAAAATTTTTATTAAACCATTTCCACGATGACACTGCTAGTTCATTCTGGCTGGAGAGAGCGTCTGTACTCGTTTGAAATCACCTATGGGTGTGTGCAAGTAAAGAATGGAGGAAAGAGATTCAAGTCTTTGCCACTCTTTGAACAAGAGGTGAAATTTTTGTATCTCATGTGACCATCACAGCGACTCAGGTCAGAAGACATTATTCTTCCTCACTTATAGAAGGCCATTTTTCGAAGCAGAGGGATTGGGTAATCTCATCAAGGTACTTGGTGGGTAAGGGGCGTGGCGGAGCCTCCGGCAGAAATCCGCGTTTCTTACTCTAACCTCCGAACTAGCCGTCTGCGACAATTCTCTATAGTCAAGGAGAAAAAAAGTTCAAAGAAATGATTTGTTATTTTTAACGAATTATTCTGATCATCATTTCAAATACTCGCTTTATAATATGAGTGTAGAGGCAACCATAGAGAAATCTATTAAAAGTCAGCTAGCTGCATGACCAGGGAAAGCGCATTCATGGTAAGCCCTGTATGGTAGGCTCGGCACGGTAGGCAAGATTCACAACTGAAGGAAGGGAGGGCCCAGTGCAAAAACATCTTTAAACGAACATCGGTCGCCACGTGCACTTGCTGTGTACCCGTCATCCCAAACCTCAGGATAGAAAGACACAAATGGGTCTAGAAGCCACAGAAGCTTCCTCCTCCGTGCTGCTAGTTATCCCTTTCTCTTTCCATTCTCACCTGGTCTCCCCCAGGCCTCACCTTCTTCCCGCTTTGCTTGATTCCCCAACATCCGCCTCCTGGGCAGCGGTGGGGAGCCTCCCGCAGACTGTGCCCGGAGTCCCAACGCTGCTAGGGTGCTCTAGCAGCGGCGAAGAGGTGTCGTTGAAGTCTGGCTAGGCGCTGCAGAGGGCACCAGCTGCGTTTTGCTGCCGGCCACAGTTACCCGGACGCAAGTTAAGGGGCAGGAGCGCAGAGGCGGTTGGAGGCGGGCGGCCCCTGACCTCTGAGAGCTGCGCCGAGCGGGGCGGGAAATTTATGGTCTGTGTACACTTTCTGGCTCCAGAGCCCCGCGCACCAGAAGGATGGGGCCCTGAGAGCGAGCCCAAGGCCGCGAGCTGGGGCCGCAGGCGCCACGGCCATGTATGGTACCCACCCGACTCTGTGCTGCCGCACTTTGGTCATAAACCTTTCCTTGGTTGGCGCGGCTGTAAAAGAAAGTCCGGGTGAGAGGTGGGTGCAGGCCGTGCCGTCCGCACCCTGACGGACAATCCTGGGACCTTGCTCGGAAGCCTGGGTCCCGCCACCTTCCCGGGTGTCGTGGGGTGAGGGGATTGTTTCTGTTGGCTGTTTGGAATCCCGCGAGGTGGATGCAAGGTGGGATTCCAGATCCAGCGATGCGCCGTGTGGCCTGAAGTGCAGACAAGTCGCCGGCTCTGGGTGTCCGAACCGCGCCGCTTCCTACTGGTCGCCTACCGAGCTTACATCGGGACCTAGACTCCGGCCTTGGTCCTTGGGGACCAGATTTGATTCCGTTTCGTCGAGGCGGTCTGCAGCAGATAAAGGGCCCGTTAAAAAGCTGGGCAAATGAGAGAACCCCTTGGGCCTTCAGTGCCAGGGAAAGCGGGAAGATGGCCCAGGAGTCAGTCTGGAGGCCGGAGGCCCATTTCGGGTGGAGACCAGAAGTCTAGCTCCTAGCACGAAGCATGTCCACACTGTTTTCCTAGGCTGGGCTACACCGACACAAAGGAGCTGGGAGTTAAGCTCGGTGGTCAGCACTACCTAGGCCCCTTTACTCACATTGTCACAAGAACAGGTGTCAATAACTGTGTAGCAGCTTAATTTTTAACTCCAGGCACGACTTTTCAATCTGTACTTAGTAAACCGTTGTGCTCATGTGCTAGGCACTGTTTTTTAAAACCTTTATATGTATTAGCTCATTTGTCTTTTACCAAATTCTATTTTGGTCATTACTTACGTTATCCCCATGTTACAGATAAGTAAACTGTGGTAAGAGGTTTAAATTAACTTGTCTAAGGACATGCAGTTAGCAAGTAGATTTGGGAGTAACTCACATTTTCTCTGCACGGCCTAGATTATCTAAATCATCTGTATCACACTGTCTCTAGCCTCAAGAGTCCCGCAGGCGAGAGCGGGCAGAATTCCCACAGAACCCCGGGTCGGTTTACCCACTCGCAGACCTTCTCCCGAGGGGGCGCGTGCCCCTGCTCTGGCACCGGGAGCGGCTGACCGAGCCCATAAACACGGGCCGTTTAGCAATGACCCCCAGGGCGTCATACTTGCGCTGGGCAGTAGTGACCCCGAGTCACTGTGATACCGGCTTCTCCCCCTCTGCTGTCTTTTGATTTACTGTCTCTGCCGGGTCTTTGCACCCAGACGCTCTGCGGCAACGGAGGCTTGTTTGGTTGAGACGCGCGCTGCCGGGTGCACAGTGCTGCAGGGGCAGGCGGTGCTGGGCTAGAGCGGGTGCAGCTTCTCCCCGACGCCATCCAGCTCTTCTCGTGGTCCTTACTCTGCACGGGGCTGCAGGGGAGTTGCACTTCAGAAGGCTTTAGCTCTTCTTATTGGGTACGTCCGGAGATTTTCCCCTGGGGTAGGGACGTGGGATTGATGAGTTGGCGATTGATTTGAAAATAGAAGAGATAGGATGAAAGGATCAGGATGGATGAACTATGAGAGTACTGAGTGAAAAAAGAAGAGAAATAAAAACGGGAAGATGGAAATCATCAAAATAAGTGGAATTCTGAAGCATTTCTCACATTGTTATAGAGGGCGGTGGAGTTGACACAACTGCTTTGGGGCCCAGCCATAAATTAATAGAAGATTTATCCCTCAATCAGGAAAGAGCCATTAAGATATTCTTGGCTTCGTCTGTGGGAAAATAATTTCTTTGATTGAGTTGCCCCAGAAGACCCTGCGAAGCCCTCTCTTCTCCCCCTCTGATGGCCTCCTCTTTCCTGCTTGCCGGAAGGAGGGGAGAAGCAGGAGACTCCAGGGAGAAAAAGCCTTTCCATCTTTTTCAGCATCTTGAATTTCACTTTGCACGTTTCTTTCTACTTTTTGGTTTGATCTGCCCGCCTTGGAGGCTTGGAACCTCAGAGGGAGATTTTTCCCGCAAAAGCCGAGCCCCGATGGCTGATCTTCTTCCCTCAGGTCCGCTGAGCTGGAGAGTGGGTCCCTGGCCTCCTTCTGGCTCCAGCACGTCAAAGGCCTTGGGTCTGTTAACAAGACTACAAACTACCAGGGCGAGGGCGGAGGTGGGGCGGGGAAAGGGAAAAGATCCTCAAAGCGGAAGGCAGCAGTCCCAGAACAGGGTGACCAGTTGTCCTTCCTGAGTATGGAGGAGCAGAGCTCCCCTTCAGTCCTGGACTCAAAGTGTGGTCCTGGGTCCTTAAGGATCCTTTCAGAGGGTCCCCGAAGTCAAAACTATTTTCATAATGAAAGGTTATTTACTTTTTCACAAATATGCAAGGGAGTGTCCCAGAGGCCACATTCAGTGTGGTGATGTCAGGGCTCTGGTGGCTTAGGGAACGTGTGTGCATATTGCAGTGTTTTACAAATGTTTTGGTTTTATATTTCACCACAATAAAAATGTATTTTAATAATGTGTTTTGGGGCCCAGCACACTGGCTCACGCCTGTAATCCCAGCACTTTGGGAGGCTGAGGCAGGTGGATCACCTGAGGTCAGGAGTTTGAGACCAGCCTGGCCAACATGGTAAAACCCCATCTCTGCTAAAAATAATAATAATTTTAAAAAAGCCAGGTGTAGTGGCTGGTGCCTGTAATCTCAGCTACTCGGGAGGCTGAGGCAGGAGAATCACTTGAGCACTGGAGGCGGAGGAGGTTGCAGTGAGCAGAGATCATGCCATTTCACTCTAGCCTGGGCCACAAGAGAGAGACTCCATCTCAAATTAAAAATGTATTTTGGTTTTACAGCTATGCCTATCTTATCTGGCTATTCACATGTAAGTTAATTAATATGAAACAAAATGAAAATGTTATTTCCTCAGCCACACCAGCCACATTTCAATTGTTCAATTATTCATGTGTTCAATTGTTCATTGTTCAATTGTTCAGTTGTTCTAGTGGCTGTCATATTGGACAGTGCAGATACAGAATACTTCTATTCCCATAGAAACTTCTATTGAACAGCACTAATCCATTCCATAAGTATAAACAGATATAATCATGCAAACAACCTTTAGCATCCTCAGTAATTTTTAAGATGTTTGAGATTCTTGCCTTAGAACATTCTCTGGATTGCACCCTTGACTAAGGCATTGGAACTAGAGAGGCTAAATATTTATCTGGACTCTATACTTTCCAAATATGTGTGTGGACTCTGTAATTGCTAGTTTCATAATCTCAGACCACTTTTTAAACTCTTGAGCTTCAGTTTCTCCTTCTGTAAAATGGGTGTAATAGTTCCTGATCATAAACTAGAGGGAGGATGCAGAGCTGCTTGGGAAGAGTATGAATTGGGGGGCAAAATTGAATAAGCTTGTATCTCAGCTCAGCCCAGATGACTTTGGGCTAGTTTCAAAAGCTCTCCATGAGGCGGAGGTTGCAGTGAGCTGAGATCACATAGTGCACTCCAGCCTGGGTGACAGAATGAGACTCTGTCTCCAAAAACAACAACAACAAACCTCTCCATGTCTCTGCTACCTTATCAGTAAATTGAAAATATAAGAGTAATAATAATTAACATACCTCCCCCAGGATTGTTACAAGGAGTAAATTAAGTGAAAAGCATTAAATAAATGGTAACTGGCACATTCTAACTACTATATGTGTTAAATATTATTATTATCTAAAGTATAAACCTTACTGGGCAACAATAAAATTTAATTCCCCTCCCCTTTCAGTAATATCTATATCTACATATGAATATACATAGTCCTAATATATAAATAACATAAAATGTACCATCTAAATAATTTTTAAGTTTATGGTGCAGCATTATTAAATATTGGTTGTATTGTTGTGTAACTAACATCCAGAGCTGCTTTCATTTTGCAAAACTAAAACTCTTCACCCATTTAACAACTCTCCTCATTAGAAATATTTTTATGTTCATGCGAACCAGACTCCAAGATTTAGATCGGAAATAATTGGACTAAGTATTAACCATTCCAGCTAAGAAACCAGTGTCCATCGCTCAAAATAGCTGAGGACACTAGGGATGTTTTATTACATATCCCCCAGGTGTAATCAGTTTCCATTGAATATACCATTTCCATTGATTCCTCTTCTTTCCTTCCCCACTGTGGATCCTAACAGCTCCTCCTCACTAAGCAGTGAATACACAGTTGGATTTCCCAAATGGTTGCTGATTCTGGGTCTAGAACGTCAATAATGGCTAGTGAGTTAGGCCACTGAATCTTTGAGATGATGTTTTCTGGGAAATGCCTGAAAGGTTAGTGGTACACTAAGAGATTTAAAAATAAGCTCAAGATTAGTGTCTGGTTGCATGGAAAGGCCTGGAGATGGTGAGTAATTAGGAGGACAAAAATCAGAACAAGTCATCTGTGCTCCTCACTTAGCAATTCTTTTCATAAGGCAAGCAGGAGGAGAAAAAAAAAAGTCCCCTAAATAACAGTAGGCACTAAAAAAACATTAAATGCTTCTTTTGGGTAGAGTTTATCCCTCTCCAAGGATTTATTTTTCTAAAATTTTTCTATAGGTGGATTTTTCAATGGAGACTATTAGATAAATACAACAGGTATACTGCATATGATGCTTTCAGATGCAAGTAGAAGAAAACCCAACTGAAGATGCCTGACCCAATAAAGGAAATTATTGCATTGCACGTTTGAAAAAAAGAAGTGGTGGAGTAAGTTCCATGCATAGTTGGATTGAGGTGCTGTTTTTTGTGGGGTTCTTACCCCTGCAATGCTCTCTGTATCTATTTTATTCTCGGCCTGGCCTCCCTCCTGGTGTCAATGCCTCACCCCTGTACATACTATACCATCTAGAATAAAAAGCTGACTATAAATCTGGAATATCTAGAAAAAGGCCCGATCGGATTGGTGTAGTTCACTACCTCTCATTGCTGTAGCCATGACAGCCAGGGGAACAGAACACCTCAATTGTCTTCATCTCAGTTGCCTGTTTACTCCTGATCACAGAAATCCCTGGAAGGACATTGGAAGGTTAACTGGACAGGGGAACAGGGAATGGCAACTGAAGATGCAATGCAGGAGTTCACTACAGTATGTATCTTCATTTAGAGCACAGTTAAGGCGTAATTTTGTTTTTCATTATTAGATCATTACTTTTGTCACCTTATCATGAAGCTGTATGCTGCATGGGCACTGGAGACGGTGCTTGACCACAGCTGGAAGGGCGCACAATTGGAGGCATCTTTCTTGTCCTGAGATGATGGCTTGTTTTCACATCATTAACATTGTTCCTCTTGTGAACAAACCTCGTGTTGTGTTCTTATCTTACAGAATATGTGACGCGTCTAATTCATCTTGGATGTTTGTTAGAATCCAGATTCTTACTGCTTCCCTAGTAGGTTCTGATTTGACAGGTCTTGGATGAGGTGATGACTGGATATTTCAATGTTTGGCAAGGTAGACAGGTGATTCCTATTATCACGCTAGTTTAGGAAATCGTGAACTATAATTGATCACGCTTATTTTTCTCTTTGTGTTGGCTGCTGGGAAACTTAGAGTGGACGCTGCAGGCTAATTCTTAAAAAGTGTTCAGGCCTGTATGGTATGAATTTTGGATACTAATATTATTTTGGCTTCATATTTTTTAAATCTTTATTTTCTTTTTCTTCCGAATTTTCTCATTAAGCAAAATTTTGTTGTCTCATTTAAAAATATACTATCTTACATTCTTTTTGGAAAGAAGTAGAATATATCAGATAGGATACGGGCAGAATACAGTAGACACACTCAGTAGGGATTTTTGAATAGACCTTTTCATAATGGACTATTTACAGAGGTCTGGGAACCAATAAGAGATATTGCCATGAGCAACAGCAGGCTGGAGAGGTTTATTAGTTTCCTAGGCTGCTGTCACAAATTAACACAGACTTAGTGACTTAAAACAACGGAGATATATTCTCTTACAGTTTGGGAGACCAGAAGTCCTAGATGAGTTTCCCTGGGTTCAAGTCAAGGTGCTGGCTAGGCTGGCTCCTTCTGGAGGCTCCAGGTGAAGGCTGTTCTTTGCGTCTTTCAGCCTCTACTTGCTGCTGGCATTCCTTGGCTTGTGTTTATGTCACCCCAATCTCTGTTCTTTGGTCACATAGACTCCTCTTCTGCATCCAATTTTCCTCTGTCTTCCTCTCACGACCACATGTGTGGTAGCATTTAGTGTCCACCCAGACAACCTAGACTAACCTTGCATCTCAAGCTCCTTAACTAAATCACATCTGCAAGTCCCTTTTGCCAAATAAGGCAACATTCACAGGTGCTGGAGATCAGGAGCTGGCTATTTCAGGTGTTGTGATTCAGCCTTCCGGGAGGAATGTTGCTGGAGCTGAGGCAGAGAAGGCAGCTAGCTGTGGCTACGGGTAGCGGGTACAGCCACTGTCATAATGGCGTCCCTTATCACCTTAGGGAGGGAGCAGGAGGAAGAAATACACTAAACTCTCTTTCCTCAGCCCCCCCCCCCCACCACCTGCCCCAATCTCTTGCGGGTGCATCCCATCAGCTAAGGCAGAAGATGAGATCCACTGAAGTCAACCCCTTGGGCACGGCGCAGGGCAGAAAACAGCAGAGAATGGATCTGAAGGAAAGCCAGTGTGCAGGTGAGCATAAATACCAGACCATTGTTGAGCTGTGGGCATGATCACAGTCCTGGGCTCTGAGCAGTGTTTCTCAGAGGGGCATCCTGTGCTACAGTTGGCTGTTCGGTATACAGACATATGCTCCAGAGTTTTCATGGCATCTTGGGTCTGGACCCTTCCAATTAGAAGGAGACAGTCTAATTGGGGGCCGAGTTTCAGTCCAGGTTTTGGGGGTCACTTTGTTATCCCCAGTCTATGGTGGAAAAAGGCTATTTGGTTGATGCTAAAAGGAATGAGCAGCAATAGGATCCCAGGCTTTCAGGAAACTACACTCTGAAATCAGCACCAGCTCTCTCTGTCAGAAGGTTCCATTCCCGGGAAATTACACTGCATATCTTGTCTTCAGGAAGCCTATGCTGTTCTTGAGGCAAGTGGAATTGTAATATATTGCATGCCATAGCTGCCATCTCCATACAGAAATTTTAAAACGGAGCTTGCATCAGCAAAGGACAAAGATGTGATCTTGGTAGTATGGGTGAGCCCAAGGTCTGCAGGCCCAGTCTCTGCCCTGAAGCTTTGGTCCACCGAGCCCACATCTTTTCTTCCTCTCTGCCGCTTCCTAACATGCACCCCCTCCTTTCCTCTCCTAGGGCCACCTGTCAGCCTTTATCTCCTCCTCCCCCAAATCTCTTCCAGTTAAGACTTGAGAGGCCCTTCCTGGCAAACCCGGCTGGGATTGACATCAGGTGTTTTGGGAAGTGCCCATGTCCAAATTCCTGTCTTCTAATGATTGCCCTGATTTTTTTAAATAGACATTTGAAACTAAAGACAAAACCAGCTGCTTCTTGAGAGCAAAGAAGCAAAACATGAAAAGAATCTCCCATATAACTAACTCCCTCCCCCTGAAGCTCAAACCAATAAAATGAATCCAGCCAATAATTCAATCTTCCTGCCTTGTTCACTGTGACTAAAGCCAACAGAAGCAGCACAGCAGGGACCCCTCATTGACGAGGAATGTATCATTAGCAATTTTATTAGCTTTAATATAGCCAACAGGGGCTACTGATAGTTTCAGTATTCTTTTTCCTGAGAGATTTCTCCAACCCCCTACCCTAAAGGACAAATGCTCTACAGGCCTGACATTTAATTACTTTTATACGTTAGTGTAGCTTGGTTGGATAGAAAACTTTTCAAAATTCCATCACTGAAAAAGGATTCCACCATTTGTAATCTATATAAATTTGACACTTGTACCTTTCTTTCACACATTTCTCAGGGCTTAGAAGCATACCTACTATAGTTATTATAATAATTCTCTACAGGGAGACACTCATTTGTCATGGTTGAAAGCAATTTCTTTTCAGTGGGAATGCTTTAAAATGTTTTGTTTGGACAGAAATGGCCAACCATTAATTGGTAATTTAAGCAAGTTACCCAAAGTCAGGCAATTAGGTTAATGAGACTGTTGGCCTTTGAAGTTGAATAGAAGCAGGGATGAGCTCACCACCCCTTAAGAAGACATCAAATCAATTTAGTGTAAAAGGTAGAGGGACTGAGTACCCTCCTACGGTTTCAAGGAAAGATCATGCACAGACATATTTAGCTCCAAGCATGGAAATTAGATGGTGGGCCCCTCAGGCTTTCTGGCAACCACCCCTCTACTATTGAGGAAGAAGTAACAGCTGCCCCAGCTATATCACGGGGAAAGATGACAGCCTGGATTAGGCCTTGCATGGAGGCCAGAAATCCTTGAGGGAGCAACCCCAGGCAGACATGACGGAACCACAGACACATGGAGTGCCCCAAATTAAAGCAGATGGAATTGCTGATAAATGAGTTGAAAAGTAGAGGTTCCTACAATGGATTTACTTCAGAGCTACTCCTTGGAGGGGCAATTTCAGGGGGCTGGGCTGCCTTTAGATGTTAATCAGAGACATTCATATGTTCTGTCGTTCACCTTTCAAAGGAAGGTGTCAAATGTCTTGATGAAATACCTCCCCTGCTTACCTAGACATGGAGAATCAGCCACTCTGTTGACAAATGACTCAGGGCGAATCAATAGAGTGAGGATCAGGCATGGCTAGACTCATGGTCAGAGGTCAAGAGTAATTATGTCATAAGAAGTCTATGGGGCAGAACCCAGCCAAGGCCATGGTCCACTTTTGAAGGCAAAATCTAGAATTGAGGGATTATTGTAAGGGATGGGACTATAGGGGTGAAGAACTCAAAAGGACCAGACTCTGTTATGGCAGCCAGCTCTTGCCAAGTTCACTTATCACAACAGTTCCACCACCATGTATAGATAGATGTCTGGGTGTCATAAGAAGCAGAACTGCCTAATACCATCAGTGCCTGCAAAATACAACTGATCTAGCACTGTGGGAGGTTTCTTGGGAGAAATGGGCCACCTAGGTCATGCTTAGCTACAGGGAAGGGTATGCCCTGTGGGGGAAAACGCATGATGAGTGAGTTCACATTATTAAAAAACTGAGCTGAATTTAAGGAGGAGGGAAGAATATTACTGCAGAAACGAGGTTGATTTTGAAGTCTGCTGCTGGGAGTTGCCACATGCCTGTGACATCTCTCATGCACCTCAGAATAGACTCTCCCATCTGGAAGGCACCATCGTGCATCCTCCAGGTTTGGGGAGATACATTTCTTTTCTTCATGTTGCTGATAGGAGGAGGAGGAAAAAGCTGCTGTGAGTGAGAAGGTGGTTACTCTGGTAGGCAGGTGGGGCTATAAATGACTGGGGCCATGTACAAATAGTTGGCTGGTGCTACCTGGCCCTCCATTGTGGGGTACTCATCTCTTCTTACTTTAATCCTTCCTTTCCTCCGAAAGCTGCCTGTGTGACTTCTTTCCCATTCCGGGGCTTTCCTGGATGTCTCTTTTAACCTGATGTCACCTGGAACATATGGAAGTGCCCACTGTGACTGTCTAGGGCTCTGGGTTCTGAGTCCCCTGAGGGTTCATCTTTCCTGCCTAACTTTTTCATGGATTTCTCTTCTTTTTGTTGGAGTTAGAGAATCAGGGTGAGCTCTCCCTAGAAAACAATTGTGCATGGCCTTGTGTTTGAGGCACCATACCTAATTCAGTTGCCCACGCTCTTCAACATATGGAAACATGCTCAGAGTGTGGTGTAAGGTGTGGGGTAAGTTGGATCCCCAGAAGCCTAGGGCAGGTGGGGATACTGTGGCCAAAGTCAGCTCTGCCAAGATGGTGCTAGGCTCAACAACAGCACTGGTCTGGACCAAAGGACTTTCAGAGGCAAGCTTCAGGGAGTGGAGATGGGCACTGTTAGGGGAGCCGCCTCCTCTCCTGAGTTACCTTCATTTGTAGGCTACTCAGATTAGGGTTTTTGGATATCCTGCTAATTTCAGCTTAAATTGTTACGGACCTTTAATGTGCCAGGCACTATACTAGGTTCTTGGGAACTAGCAACCAACAAGAGAATCATTGTTTCTGCTTTCATGGAACTTAGAGTCAAACCTAGATATAAATCTGAGGATAACAAGTCATGATACAATGTGGCCATACATGCTAGGACTGTGAGAGTTATTGAGCGCTACAGGAAGTAGAGAGGACTTTTTGGAAGATGGCATGTCTCAACTGGGACCTTTGGAATATTTTTCAGGCAGAAAAAGAAACATCTTTAAAGATCTGAAAGAAAGAGAGGGCCAGCACATCCCAGAATGTAGAGTAAGGATGCAGAGTAGAGAGCTGGGTTAGAAACTCTGCTACATAATACAACTTCTGATCCCTACCAGGTGGGAAAATCAACTTAACCACATATGGAGCTTCTTCCAGGTACTGAGCACTGAGTTAAGTATTGTCAGGAACACCAAGATGGATCAGACAGGACTGCTATCTTTTATAACCACATAGAAAAGACATGTATTACCCATATGCCTGAGGAGAAACACATTTCCACCCTCTCTGGGGTTCTACAGGGAGGGACTGCTCTTTGTTAGAATGGTCTTACCTGCCTCCAACACCTTCTGTCCATTAAAGCAAGTCCTGAACAAAAATGTTTTGTTTCCATGAACATCCACAAGTTAGAGATACTGTGCTTCAAATACTACCAGCTGGCTATTGCAGCCTCCTAGTGAGGTGACTTACACCCAGTTTGTTCTTCTGTGATCAAAGGGCCTAGAGGCTTAACAGGCATGGCTGGGCTAAAGGTTCCAGTTGACATTATTTGCCACCAGGACATTCCTCTTTTGCTTCCAAGATGTTTTTCCAACTGTGCAGAAAACGGTTCTTTCTTCTTTCCAATCAGTCCACATCCTTTTTCCTCCACTTACATTTCAAAATAAGGTGTACCTATTCCAGGAAGGTTGCCCTGATCAATTCTCCCCATCATCCTGAAATGGTCAATGGCCTCTATCCCATAATAATTGATGTAGTTTATGTATGATGCATTCAGTCATTTGTGAAGTTTCGTTTTGCAGTTTCCTGAGTGGAAGTTGTATTTTCACCTTTGCTGCTGCTTATGCAATTTTGAGACCCGTACACCAGGTGGTGGTAGTTTCCTCATGCTCTGATTATACATTCTGAATAATTTGCAGTGGAGGAAAATGGAAGGGGAGAACTAATTTTTAATCAAGTACCTTTCATGTGCCAGGCCTCTGCACAATGGCTGATTTAATCATCAGAAACAATCTATATGGGGCAAATATTATTGTTTTCATTTTAAAGTTAAAGAAGCTAGGTTTGCCGGGGGGTGGGGAGGTGCGGTGGGGGGGTGGGGTGGGGTAAGTGAAGTAACTTCCCCAAACTTACCATCCTTCATGATGAAGCTGGAATTGGTTTCGGGTCTGAGCCCTCCAGCTTTGCTTTTAAGATGGAGACATGTATGTCTTTTCTCTGTGGTTATAAAAACATTAATGAAGTCAACCACCATGCGGAGCAACTGTTCTAACAACACCTCAGGTATGATTTGGTATTTTCTTCACTAATTCTTGAATTGTGATAATCCAGGTATTTGTACGTGGGCCAAAAAACTGACATGAACAGTTCTTCTTGGAAGAAGAAGAAAAGCTTTTAAATCATCTTATATCCCAAAAGTATATGTTTCCTCACAACCAAGTTCTCTGTAATATCTATTCTTTCTCTAATTTGCCATTTGCTTTACTCTGAGGAAGAAATTTCTTCTCCCAATAAGTTGAGAGCTGGGAGACTTGAGTTCTAAACCCAGGTAACAGAATATTTCTTGAAATACGTCTCTTCTTTCCTCTGGGTTTCAACTCCCCATTTGTAAAATACAGAGGTTTTAATAACACCATTGCAACACTTTTCTGTATCTGGTTGATTATTTGGCTGTTGTGTGGCCACCACTTAACTCATTGAACAAATATGAAGACATGGCACCACCAAGCACTGCCTCTTCTGCAGTTAGTTCATGCGGTACTTCAGTAATCAAAATAAGCAAGCTTCCTATAATAGAATTTGTTTCACAACTGAAGAAAAATTTCTGGATAACCTACCCAGGTCCCCAACCTCCAGTTTTGGCACTTTGTTTCCATCAAATTGTGTCACTTCCCTGGTAAACACCTTGTGTTTTTGGTCATTCTCAGACCAGGGAGAGTATATATGTATGCATTCGTTCATTCATTCATTCATTCGTTTTTTACAGTTATGTTCTCTATTTTGCAGCAGGAATGTCTGTAATTCTCATTTCTTCCCTGTCATTGTCTATGAGTTCCTATCCTCTGGCTTTTTCATAGGGATTCTTGAGCATACCAAAGGGATTAACTGCCTCAATGAAGCGTTACACTGACCATGTGCCAATCTCTGTGCCAGGCGCTGTAGAAATTTGCTTTCCAGGGGCTCAGAGCACGGTGGAGAAGAGAGATGAGCAGACAGCTGAGCATAGCACCGTCAGGGAGTGCCACAACACGGGGGCGTTGTGTAGTGACTGTGTGCCTCAGGGACAGTAGTGAGAGCTGCAGTGAAATCTGCTTGGCCTGTGGAGAAGCAGAAAGGACAACGATGGCTTCAGGAAGGGGACACAGGTGCTGGGTCGTCAGAGGACATGAGGCATTGCTGACCAGGTGGATAAAGTGTAGAATGGCTCTGAGTCACCTGGAAGGTCTGATTAAGGCCTGCAGCTTAGACTGGGTATCTGTCTTATGTGAGTAGATGGGACAAAAACAGATCCATATTATGAATTTGCTTTATTTTCTGTCAAAAGGAAGGATACTCAAAGTGATGAATGCCTCAAATACTGACTTGTTCAGTATACATTCTGTGTATGTAACAGAATGTCACATGTACTCCATTAATGTGTAAAATATTATAATATAAAATATTTTTATGTAAGAAAAATAATCACAACCTCTCTGGTTTGAATATCACAACCAAGAAACATTCTGCTCCCAATATTTTATGTCACATTACTTCCTAGTCACTTTACAAAATTGACGCATGCACCTAAAAAAGATAGATGCTAACAAAAAAATCCCTATATTCTGCATAGATTCTGATATGCCATACAGATCATTCTGTAATAAGATATCGGTAAGAGAAGAAACCTTATTGAGTACGATTCTGAAAATGAGTTGTGTTTTCAGGTTCCCTTGCTGGTCCTCGGCATAATGTTAAGGGGAAGGGCTTCAGGTGATGTGATGAGACACTGGAGACCAATTTGGCAGTTCTGGCTGAGCTACAACCTCCTGCTTGACTTGACTCCTACACAAGGCTTTGTGTCTAACCATGCTCAGCCTTAACCCATTCTGGGCTCTCTATGGATGCTGTTCAGCTCGTCCACCTTTCTGTAAGATGAAGGGGCGGGTCTGAGCTCCACTTTTTGTAGCTGGGGAACAGAGGCAGAGAGAGAGTCCAGGAGACCCCTTCAGGGAGGGGCATATGCAGTGCCAGGGGCTGGGGGCTATGCAGAGACTGGAATGGGCTCTCAGGCCTCCAGTTCCTGAGTCACAGTACTTGGGAATCATGCAGTCAATGGGACTCACTCAGGTCCATCCTTCCTTCATCTAAATCTTGCCTGAAGGCCAAAGTGTGTAGTGAAGTCATTAGTTCTCAGGTATGGCAGTTACTACTTCCTCCCTTAGATACCCTGAGTCACTTAGATACCCTGAGCCTCAGTTTGCTCATTCTCTTACCTTAGAGGGCTCCTGTAGGGTTATACAAAATAGTGTCCATGTATGCCGTTGTGGAGATGGAAATTTTGTCAGTTTTATTAATGAGATTTGTTCAAAAAAATTTATTAATGCAATATGACTTTTTTTTATTATCACTTTATCTTTGTTAGGTGTATGTGTCAATTTTGTAAAGTGACTAGGAAGTAATGCGTTATGACTTGAAATATTATTGGGAGCAGCATATTTCTTGGCTAGTGATATTTAAATAAGAGGTTATTTTTCTTAACAAATATAATCATTTTTATTGATATACAATATTTTACATAGTTATGGGGTATATGAGACATTTTGTTACATACATAGAATGTGTTATGATCAAGTCAGAGTATTTGAGGTTTCCCTCACTTTGAGTATTTATCATTTCTATGTATTGAGAATAAGTCAAGTCTTCTGTTCTAACTACTTTAAAAGATACAATGCGTTGTTGTTCACTGTAGTCTCTCTACTGTCAAATAATCGAGTCTAACTGTATGTTTGTATCTATACATCTTTTTATCCCTCCTCCTATCTACCTCCCCTTCTCTGCCTCTAGTATCTATCAAAAACAACAATTTTTGATTATAAACATAATACATGTAATTCACAGAAAACTTTAGGAACTTTAGACCCCATCAAAAAAATTCTGTGCTGCCATTACCCCATTTCCAACTTCCATTTTCATGTGAAGGTGCTTGTACTATTTACTGACTTGCTTGCTTTGCTTGTTCCACTTTCCACTAAGGCAGGGAGCATTTTCCTGTAACAATATTTGCTCTGTAACAACACTGAACAGCTATGCTATCATTTAACAAACATTTAGGTTAATTCCTTTTAAACTTCTTAAACATAATGCTGCAATAAGTATAATTATAGCTAAATCTTTGTATTCATCTTAAAAATATTACATTAGGGTACATTCTGTAAAATAATATTATGGCCCAAAGGTTTTCTTTTCTTTTTGATATTTTGTTTTCTGTGAATTTCTATTTTCTGTTTTCTGGTTCTAGCTGGCGCTTACGAATAGCACATTTTTTCCAACCTCTCCCAAATGCTTGATATAATAATGAAACAAAATCTTTGACAATATGATAGGCAAAAATGATGAAGAAGATCTCATTTTAATTCAAATGTCTTTTGTCACCAGTGAGGTTCTGTATATTCATATGTGTATTAATAGTTGGTATTTTTATTTTATTTGAATCAATTTAGAGCTAATGTCTTCTGTACATTTGTGATTGGGGTGTAGTTTTTTTCATGCTTTCTTGTAAGATTCCTATGTAAATTAAGACATGATGTCTTCATATGCCAATACTTTTTCCAGTGTTATTTCTTTTATAATTCTGTGATGTTTTTTTAATATTCAGAAAATGTAACTTTTCATTTAGTTAGTATTTCAATTTTTTTCTTTATGATTTCTGCTACACAAAGTTCTTCCAAAGCTTCCAAATATTTATTAATATGTTCTTCAGATTATTTAACAAAGTCCAGTAATGATTTACCTTCTAATACAGTAGACTGTAATTTACCTGGAATTTATTTTGGTGTATAGTCCTGAATCTTACTTGATTTTTTTTTTCAGATAGTTATTAGATGATTTCATCACTTAGTGAATAATTTATCGTTCCTTCACTAACTTTGAATGTCACCTTTAAGTAATTCTGTTTTTCTTTTCTTTTCTGTTTGTGAGATAGAGTCTCGCTCTGTTGCCAGGCTGGAGTGCAGTGGTACGATCTCAGCTCACTGCAACTTCTGCCTCCTAGGTTCAAGCGATTCTCCTGCCTCAGTCTCCCAAGTAGCTGGGATGACAGGTGTGTGCCACCACACCCAGCTAATTTTTGTGTTTTTAGTAGAGAGGGGGTTTCACCATGTTGGCCAGGATGGTCTCAATCTCTTGACCTTGTGATCTGCCTGCCTCAGTCTCGCAAAGTGCTGGGATTACAGGCATGAGCCACCGTGCCCAGCCAAGTGATTCTATTTTTATTTTTATTTATTTTTTAATTCAGGATTTTATTTATTTATTTATTTTGAAATGGAGTCTTGTCCTATTGCCCAGGGTGGAGTGCAGTGACACAATCTTGGCTCACTGCAACCTCTGTCTCCTGGTTTTGAGTGATTCTCATGCCTCAGCCTCCTGAGTGGCTGAGATTACAGGTGCTCACCACCACACCAAGATTATTTTTGTATTTTTAAATGAGAAAAACATCTTCACTGCAGAAGTGCATTACTAACTTTTTCAATGTTATAAAAAACATGTTTTTAGTGGTTGGGATATATGAAAATAGTGAGAACAGTCCTAGGAAGGAAAGCAGCGTAATGATAGCAGTCATAACAATGTTAACACAGAACCGACTGAAATCTCAGCAAAGACCCAAAATTCTACTTCGCTGGTTCTGACAAGTTAATCACGCAAAGGTCTATCTGTTAGAAGTACACTATTTTCTTCCTTGTTGCCTTTATTGTAGTAAACATATATTGAGTGACTACTTCTGGACTAAATTCCAGAGGGGACTGAAACATAAATAAAAGATAGTCTCTGTATTTGAGTTTCTCATTAACTGGTGGGGAAGCATATTATCTGGGAGGGCTTTTAGCTCCAGTAAACAAAATGCTCAACTAAAAATGGCTTCAACTAGGAGTATGGTGGAATGCAATTGCTAATGCTAGTTTAGGGGATTGAAGATCACAGGGCTTTGGGCTGTCATCTCTTGGATGTTTTTGGTCTTCTCTCTCTTTGCTGCAAAAATGTTGCAGCTGCTCCTTTCATCACTCCCTCATTTTCCATTATTGAAAGCAGGGGACATTGAGCAATGTGTGGAAGGAGAGTTTCTCTTCATGCTGCTTTCCTCTTATCATAGAGGAAAATCTTTCCAGAAACTCTCTAGCCAACTTCCTCTCTCATCTCACAGATCAGAAATTGGTCATATGCCCATTCTTATACCAGAAGTTGGGTCCACTTCCAGATGCCAATGCATCTCTGGCTATACTAAAGAAAATTCTGTTTCTGTGACTAAGGGGGCTAATGACTTTTGAAGAGGCCAGTAATAGTGTCTGCTATAGACAGATATATACATATACAAATATCTCACTCTCTCTCTCTCTCTCTCTCACTATACACACCCCCCCCCACATATATGTGTGTGTGTTTGAATATATATATACACACACACAGGCATGAGCCACGGTGCCCAGCCAAGTGATTCTATTTTTATTTTTATTTTTTAATTCAGGATTTTATTTATTTATTTATTTTGAAATGGAGTCTTGTTCTATTGCCCAGGGTGGAGTGCAGTGACACAATCTTGGCTCACAGCAACCTCTGTCTCCTGGGTTTGAGTGATTCTTATGCCTCAGCCTCCTGAGCAGCTGAGATTACAGGTGCCACTGTAATACATAATATATACATATATGTGTATGTGTGTATGTATACACACACAGACACATGTGTATATATATAATATATACATATATACACACATATGTGTATATATATATTATATATGTGTATATATATGTGTGTATATATATACATAGTACTTATTTTACTTTTGCATATATATATGTGTATGTATGTGTGTGTGTATATATATATGCAAAAAAGTAAAATAAGTACTTACAGAGGGATTATAATATCTGTTGTGCTTCCTGCTGCCTTAGTACACCTAAACCCTCTGAGTCTCAGTTTTCTCATTCATAAACTGGAGAAATTAACAGCTTTGCCCAGATACAGGGCTAAATAAGGGTCATTTTAGATGAGTGCTTTGTAAATCATAAGGTGTTAAACATTATTCTTTTAGTGTCTTAATGCAAACACTGTCCTGTATGGGACAACCTATGTGGTCCTGCTGATCTGTTTGACATGGTGAATTTGGGCATGGAAGTAGGGCAAAGGGCAGGGCCTCAACAGGGTTGGGACCAGGGTCAGTTTAGGCACAAAGCTGGGACACTGAAAGGAGCTGGAAGCTGGTCATTACATTTCTGTGCACAAATCCTGGGCCAGATCAGGAACTGGGAAAGTGAAGGTTTTCCTTACTGGCAGTGGTCTGTGTATGGTGCCTGCTGACCATGAGGAACGGAGCATTCATATGCATTTGCTTGATGCTTTCTTTCTCTGCGGGGTGTGGCCTCCCCCAGGATAGACTGTGGGTGTTCAAGTCCTTCCCCAGGCAGGTGAGGGTAGTGGCAGAAGACTCACTTGCCCTCAGGCAAAGCACTATAGCTTAGTCTTTAAAAACAACTTGGACAAGAGGAAAAATTGAGTTAGTTGGAATGGGAGGTCTGTCAAGAGAGGATTCAAAGGGGGACCTTGGTGATTAAGTTCAAGCGTTTCCTTTTTGTGGGTGTAGGAGAGAAATATTTCTGAATTTGCCCTGACCTTTTAAACTTTAGCCTGTTTGCTAAGATGGTTGAAGCCCAAGTTCCTCTTCTAACCACAAAAGTCCTTTGCTTTCTCCCTGGAAATGTGGAGCCCTGCCATTACCCACATCTGCCAGAAACTCCCCTCTGTAAACCTTGCTTGAACCTTCGTTCACGTTTAACCAACACACTTTCATTTACTGAGGCAGCTTGGTAAACAGATGGCCCTGGGTGCAGTTAATAATCTTGTCATTTTTACCTTGTGGTCTTTTGTATCTACCTCACCCATCCAGTTAAATTAAATTACCATCAGTCTCTTCCCCACCAGGGTGAAGATTAATAGGCCTTCAGCTGTCCCCTTAGAACACATGCGATTGTCACGTCCTGAAGAGAAATGCAGGGGCTAATAAATTATGTGCCGTCATCATGGAGGCTGGTGGGCAACCCCAGAGTCCTTCTTAGTTCACAGGGTTTGGAGCTAGGCATATGTAGGTCAAGGATAGGGAAGTACTCATGGATGTTGATACCTCTGAGAGGTGCAGGAGAGGCTGGGGTATTGGGACCATAGGAAGGGTGTAGCCTTTAAGCAGTTTCTAATGATGAGGCTCTGGGAGAACTGGAGGCAGGTAGGTAGATTCCCAGAATGGATGACCTCCAAGTGGTTTCTAGGGAACAGCTACTCATTGCTACTACCTACCCCAATGACTGGGAAAACATGGTTTCACCTGTCCCAAGGACTCGTCTTCTGATTCCTCAGAAGGCTGGTTCCCTCTGCCCTTTAAATGTGACTTTCTTGATCCTACCAATTCATTGAATCCTGAGTCCCCACCTGGAACCTGTGGGACTCCCAGGAGTTTTCCAAAGAAGCGCTATACCACAGGTTCCTAACTCGGCTTGCAAAATGTGTGGTGATCCAGTGTCGATGTCCCCCCAACACTCACCTATCCCCGCCCTCTCCTGACCCGTTGTTGGGAAAGCTTGCAAAATCATCAGTGGAAATAAACCCATTTCTATTTTAATAGAATGGATTTGCTTTGCAGTTGTCCATTCTTCTCTTGATGGATTGAGTTCTAAAAGGACATAAAAAGTTTTAAAATAGAAATCTTATTGATACCAAATATCCTTTCTGATGTCCCTAAGTAAAAGCAGTTGGTAAAGCAATTCTGTTAATTCAGTCCGTGCAGTTGAATGCTTTTCCTCATTTCCTCTCTTGATTGTTAAATCTCAGGAAAATGCTGACCTTGGCTAATGACATGCTCTCTGTTCTGGGAACCATTTCCTCTGCTGGTTGATCTCTCTGAAGGGGAAACTGGTTCCTGTAGGGAAGCAGCCTTCAGTTACAAAACTGAAGAGCAACTAGATATTACTTTGTCCCTTACTCATCAACAAATAAATAATATTACGGTATTTTAATTAGAATGTTCCTAACACTGCATTCTGAAGAGCTATGCTGTTAATACTATATTCTGAGAAGCTATGTGACATTGAGTAAGTGATTTTGTTTTATTTTTGGCCTTTAGTTTCTTCATATGTTAAGTGAAGATAGGAAGACCTGCCATATCGCTACACAGTTGGGTTAAAAAAGTTGTGAATTCCTATCTAGTCACAGCATCCAGTGCTAGCAAGATAGATGGAGATTTTGAGGAGCTGTCTTCAGTTCAGGGAATTAGTAGCATTTGAACAGCAGATAGCCTTGTACAACGTGGTTACCATGCATTGTCTTATGTTAGTTTCAACATTACCTGTTTGTTGTATGTATGATTCTTTTACATAATATTAATAACTTTTATTGTTTTCTAAATACCAAGCATTAGTTTAGGCAATCTACGTGTTTCAACCCATTTAATCTTCACACGAACCTTGTGAGGTATAGGGACTATTATGATTCCATTTTATAGACAGAGAGGTAAGTGTCTTGCCCAAGATTTTACAGCAAGTAAAGGGCAGAGCTGGGAATCCAACGCAGGTGGTGAGGCTCCAGAGTTCTCACTTGTAAGATGCTACGTTATGTACTTAGGGTAAAGCAGGTGGTAAGGGAGAGACTCAGATCCTAGCTCAAATATCAAGCTTTTTATCTACCTGTACTACTTCTTCTTTACCCAATATCCAGGACATTTATACATAGTTTAAAAAATCATTATGGAGACTATATGTACAGATGGCACATAAACACGCACTTATCTCGGTATATTTAGACAATGCCCCTCAAATATGTTTGTACTAAGAACCCAGAAGACACTCCCAATTCTGATTAGAACAGGGAAAAAAACGTGATAAAAGACCTCAACTGGAGGCTTCACCATCTTGACAGTCACCATTTATGCTGAAATGTGCACTGTTTTCAGCAAAAAGTATGATCCTGGTTTTTAAAGGTCAAATAAATCACCTTTAAAGTCGTGAAAAGGTAAACAGACTGATGCCTGGGCAGCTTTCCTGAGTTTATGAGGTCTTCTGGAAACAGGGATATACAAAAGCCCCATCAATCACCCCCTCCCTGCCCCACCCCTGACTACCACAGCGTTTATTTCTAGGGGAGATCACTCCACCATCCAAGGTAATTTCCCCTAAAACTATTATTAGGAAATATTAAATGAAAATGGAAACCCCCAGAGAAAACATATATTTACAGAAAAGCACTTTCCCTGTAGCCAAATTTTAAAACTGTAGCTGTGATTCAAAGGAGGCTGAGAGCGTGGTAGGAGCATTGGGATGGGGAGGGGGAGGGAAATGAGTGGAGAACGGTAAGAAAGAGGAATGGGGAGGTATCTAGGGCAGGCAGGAATGACATGACATAAACAAAATAGTTGTCACTGATAAAAAATAATTTCACAGTGCTCTGCAAGGCATGCTTGCCTGCCAATCATTTTTTCACATGGCTAGTATCATCTTTTGAGGTCTATAAAAGGGCTCTACAAGCCTTCTTTCAGCACATTCTTAAGTTATATACATATATAAAAAACTCACTGTAAATCTATACGTCATCCTGGAAATGACTGTTCTGTACAAGAAAATAAATGTCTTTTAAAGACCTTTTCATCAGAGTACTTAAATTCTGTGCTATTATTTCACTGTCATGTAATGAGAGCCTGCTTGGTGTAAACAAAAACCCTTTAAAGAAATGATTACAGTCATGTCTTGCAAGCTGCTGAATGGATCCTAGAATGTCCAGCCATATTAAAGTCCGTGTCAAGACCCCTCAGTGATTTAGCCTCTCTTGTTTTTCTTCTGGGTGTAGTAACAGCTCAACACAAGCCTTTCCTTTTAAAGAAGCTTCCTCAACCTTAGATGTGCTGATGTGAACTCTACATTTCATGGGAACGTTTGTGGAGGAGGCATACTGTGTGCTTTTGAATTTTATAAGAAGCTGACTTTAGAATTTTATTTGTTAATTCATTTATTTTAAGATAAGAAGAAAGGTAAGGAAAGAAGTTGGAAAGAAAGATGAAAACTCAATTTCTTTCAACTCTTGCTCCTTTTGAAATAAAATAATGTTCTACTGAATCAATCTCATTTAAACTTGATTTTTTTTTTTTTTCATGTGAACTTAGCCTGGGATTTGTCCAAGTCAGGCTGGAGAGACCACCAAGTGTTCTCATCAGCCAGAGGCCTAATTGTGGTCATTTATTATAGTCACTTATCTGATAGTAGTTTCATTATCTATGATAGTTTTACAGGGACAAAATCCACCAGGCATCCAATGGAGTATATAAACATGTTACCTTGTGGCAGGGTGTCTGTTACTTACTGTCAACACTAACTGGCCCTGGCCACCTATCTGCAGCTTATATGAAGTAACAATGAGTTTAATAAGCTCCAGTGAAAGCTGCAATGTAAACACCACATCAGGAGCGTTTGCCTTGTCAGGCCTCTTAAACAAATAAAGGTGATGGAGAAGTACAAACAGAACGGGATTGGAGCCTAATGAGATTCCATTGCTGCTTCACTGCAGGCAAAGTTATCATTACAGACAATGCATTAGAAGGAATGTCATCCAGAAAACCTCTTCAACTGAAGTTCACCCCAGTTTCTGATTTTGGGGTGGCTTGGGTGAGTCTACCATCCATTTGGAGGCAAACGTATACTTAAAATGGGTACTGATTTCTCAGGATTATTATTTTTAGGAAATATCTAGTACAGTAAATCTCTTGGTTTTGAGGGCACCACGTTGGGCATTATACAGCCACCATTGCATGGACCTGTTTTTTATTAGAAAAAATTGATTTATGGTGGACAGTAGGTTTCAGTTTAAACCTACTGGAATAAAACCACAAACCAAGCTATTAATAGAGGTAATGCATGTGGCCTCCACAAATCAGCATATCCAGTTATTTTTAAGTAGTTCCAATCCATAGCTGTGCCTACATGTAGATATGTGGCTGTTTGCATGTCCTTACAACCTTAGCTTGGAGGAGGATGAGAGGTTCCCTTGCCCAAGCAGGCAGAGCTTTCCTTGCACTCATGAGGAGAGGGGATTGTGGCCTGAAAGACATACAGGAACACAGACTTCCCCAGGTTCTCTCTCCCTGGCTTTTTCAAAGTCTTCCCGGATTCCTGCTAGTAGGGATTCATTTCATTCTTCTGGTATTAGAGTATTTTTTCTCTTTGACTTTAAAATGTAAACAGCTCTAGGGAGGGGAGTATTTTATTTTTATTTTTTATTTTTGAAACGGAGTCTTGCTCTGCTGCCAGGCTGGAGTGCAGGGGTGCAGTCTCGGCTCACTGCAACCTCTGCCTCCTGGGCTCAAGCAATTCTTCCACCTCGGCGTCCTGAGTAGCTGGGACCACAGGCGCATACCACCACACCTGGCTAATTTTTCTTTTGTATTTTTAGTAGAAATGGGGTTTCACCATATTGTCCGGGATGTTCTTGATCTCTTGACCTCATGATCCGGAGGAGAGGAGTATATTAATCCCTTATTTACAGAATGGCTAGTATTACAACAATCACTGGAAGATCCAGCGCTTGAATCCCAACTGAACACCTGCTCCTAGGGTAAGACTGGAGGCAGTTCCTTATCTTCGTTAAGTCTCAGTTTCTTCATCTGTAAAATGAAGATGTTGCTGCCTTTTATTCCACCGTATTTTTGAGAGCAGGAACTAGTACCAAACAGACAATTGATGTGTGCTATGATTTTTAGCTCAGCATGTCATGATTAGTTCCATTGTCTAACTCTATCCTGACAGAATGAAACATACAACAGGGGAAATGTGATGGGGAAGATCAGAAGAGAAAACACTTCTGCACCAGTTTCTCAAAATGTAGTCTGCAGAATAATATAGTTCCTTTTGCCATCATTACATGTTATTTAAAAAAAAGGGCCATGGTCCAATGCATTTGGGAAAGTAAGGTTTAATAAGGTTTTCTAATACAGAACTTTTCAGAGCCTTTAATAAAGGAATGTGATGAGTAAATTCTCTAGGAAGAGGATCTAATATGAAAACTTGCTTAACTATGAATTCTCTTTTTTCCTTAATTTTTCAAAGATAAGTAATCCTTAGAGCTCACAGGTAGAAATTCTGGCCTAGAGCGTCAAGTTCTGGGTAGAAAGCACAGGGCCTGGTGGTCCTTTTCATCCAGAGTCTAAAGTAGCCAGGGGTAGAATGTGGGTAGAGTTGATGCATGGTAGATGCCAAAAGTGAGGAGCAGTACCTCGGAAGGTGAGATAAAAAGGAGCTGAAGGCAAACACTATCTTCTTTAGAGTTATAATTAGGCCCGTTTAGTGACCTGGGTTAAATTCTTGGAAACAAGTCAGCAAGCCCCAGAAACCACCCATAGGGTTATGCATGACCTCAGGAGAGAAATGTGTTTGGGAAAAAGTGGAATGGATGAGTTTCTTTATTGAAGGATTTCTCATTGGTAGGTTTTGTGAATCTCTGAGAGGGGCGCACAAACCCTCTAAGGCATAGTTGAGTGAGAAGCAAAAGAGAATAAAGGGAATGAGGAAGCAGGGAGAGAAAGAAGGAAAATGAAGTGAGTGACCTGGGAACTGTGAACATGGTGGACTTTTCAGAGACCTCACTGCTATCATTTCCCTGATTGACTCCTCTACTGGCATGTGAACTTTGCATTATTCCTGCTCCGACTTGTAAGTATAGTTCCATGGTCAACAATCTTGAGTGTGGATGGCTCAGTGAAAAACTGCCCTAGCCGGTAAAGAAACCCTAAAGTTTTCTATGGGGCACTGATGGGCTGGAGGTGGAGAATGCCATGGTGCTGGATACAAGGCAGTTAGTTGCACAGTTCCAGGATGGGTAGTGGCCCTTTGCATGCACTAGTCTGGTTCTGTGCGGCTTCCAGGCACAACATCAAGACTCACAGGGCTTGGGGTAGAAAGAAGGAAAGACCTTTTAGTGTGGCCAATGATCAACTCCCTAAGCCTCGGCTTTGTCAGTGCCTAGAATGATCTTTGGCCTGTTGTAGCTGCTTAGAAAATACTGGCAGAATTAAACAGGATATATGTAGACTTTGAGAGGAGGATGTAACCCTACCCTTTTTCTCTCTATGGCTTTGGAGCACTGTTTTTCTTTAAATAAAAAAAAAGTGAAGCTGTACAAAATAACTCTAAGAATAATATCACGGATGAAGAGCAGGTTGGCCTTATTTTAGTAATGGAGGGATTCCCAAAAAGTAGGGTACAACTCAAAGTTCATATTTGCCCTGCATTATCATTGTAATTCCTTTTAATGCTCATTTCTAAAAACTCTCTGATGGGCAGATATCTCAAACTCTTCCCACTCAAATATTCCTACCTCTCAATTTGTAAAACATATGTTATCAGAGAAATTCTTTGATAAAGTGATAATTCCTTTTAAATAATAAATCTGAATATCAATTAAATAAAGTCTTAAAAAGCCTGTGACCACGGAGGAGGTGATAACTTGAGTTAAGGACTTCTAGTGAGCCAGAGACCCCCAGGTCCCTGTATTTTGTGGTATACAAAACACGCTAGGGATGACTACCCAGGGCATGAAAAAGGACCTTCAGATAGAGTGAGCTCTTTACCAGTGTTGTGGATTGAGTTGATTCTTCCCTAAAGTCCTAGTTGGAGCTTTAAACCCTATTGTGACTATATTTGAAAAAAAGAGACTTTAAGAAAGTAATTAAGTTTGAGAGAGGTCTTAAGGGTCCTAATCCGATAGGATTAATGTGCTTGTAAAAAGAGACACTGAAGAGCTGTACTCTCTCGCTCTCTGCCATATGAGCACACTGCAAGCCAGGAAGAGGGTCCTCACCAGGAACCGAATCAGCTGGCACCTGGATCTTGGATGCCCCAGCCTTCAGGACTGTGAGAAATACATTTCTGTTTCTTAAGTCATGCAATCTGTGGCATTTTGTTATGGCAGCTTGGCCTGACCAGGACAAGGAGGAAAGCTGCAGTTTGCTTTTGAAGTTTGCCATGCAATAATTAATTCCAAAGACTCTCTTCCTATCAATGCTGGCCTTGAATGACAATGGACCACACTGGGCTGCACTTTGCTTGGCTTTTCCCCAAATTCTTTCTCTTTTCTCATTTCAGAAGACACAGCACCATGGACATGTGCCCTTTAAGGCTGTGAATAGCTTTTCCTCTCCATCTGTTTCCCCTCCCTCCCTAGTCCATTTCTCCACTACTTTCAATTATATCAACCCCCCCCATAGTAAGCACATAGGAGAGAATGTGCCAGAGACATATGGATGCTTTGATATATGGGTAACATGCCACGTTTTTAGACTGGCAATGAAAAAATATGTGTGGAGGCTCTTCCCTGACAAGTGGCAAACTACCCATCCTTCTTAGCAGGAAGCTCAGCCTGAGGTCGTGGTTTAAAACTCAGGAAGGACATCTGTGAAGACAGAGCTCAAAAAGCAGATGGTTTCTTGAGTTGCTGGGAAACTGAGTTGATTATTTATTAGATAAAAAGGTATATATTTATATATGTGGAACTACTCAGTTTTAAAAAAAATTATAGCAGCAAGTATACACCATGCTCTGTAATTTGAATAAATAATTGAGCTTGACATTTTCTTGAGGGTCCTTATATATTCTCAGATCCTTTGTTCACCTCATGCTTGGTTGGGGAATTTGGGTGGTTGAAGATCCGAATCAAGAGAAAAATGCCGACATCTCCAAAGGTTTTTTAAATTTTTATTTTTTTTATTGGCAGTGGACTTAAATTCAAGATGGCACTGGATGCCTTCTGTTTCCACATAAATCTCAGGTCAGGTCCAAATAGCTTATTTTTAACAGTGCAAATTGCTGACCTGTCTCTAGAGGACCAGAGTTTTCATCAGAATTCTCAGGAGCAGGGCTTAGGCAGGGGGAGGGAGAGGGGAAGACTCGATGTCCTTGGCAGCTGAGCTACCACACCAATTTAGACTTTGGAAGCCTTAAGCAATTAGCAGAACATCGTGCCATCTGCAGGCATTAATTGGCTTCCCTGGCCACCTGCTGTTGAAGGTTCACTTTATTTGACAAATGGCAAATGAGACTAGGTTAAAGAACAGTGATGACTATTACTAGCTTCTCATTTACCAAGTGTCTACAACAGGCCAGCTATTGTACGCAACTTTTGTCTAAGCTTTGTAACAAGATTTAGCATTGTTATTATAGTGTTATATAGCAATGTAGGCATTATCATTATGCCCATTTTTGTTTGTTTATTTTTGAATTAATTTAAAAATGTTTTAATAGTTTTTGGGGTACAAGTGGACTTTGTTTACAGGGATGAATTATATAGTGGTGAATTCTGAGCTTTTAGTGCACCAATCACCTTAGTGTTCATTGTACCTAATGTGTAGTTTTTTATTCCTAGCCTCCCTCCCACCCTTCCCCTTTCGAATCTCTTAAAGTCCATCGTATCACTGTATGTCTTTGCTTATTCATAGCTTAGATCTCACTTATAAGTAAGGGCAAAAGTTTTTTGGTTTTCCACTCCTGGGTTACTTCACTTAGAATAATGGCCTCCAGCACCATCTAAGTTGCTGCAAAAGATATTTTGTTCCCTTTAATGGCTGAGTAGTAGTCCATGATGTATATATATACACCACATTTTCTTTATCCACTCATTAGTAGATAGGCACTTAGGTTGGTTCTACACGTTTGCAATTGTGAATTGTGTTGCTATAAACGTGTGTGCGTGTGTCTTTTTCATAAAATGACTTCTTTTCCTTTGGGTAGACACCCAGTAGTGGGATTGCTGGATGAAATGGTTGACCTAATTTTCAATTCTTTAAAAAATTTTCATACTGTTTTCCATAGAGCGTACTAATTCACATTCCCACCAGCAGTGTATAGGCGTTCCCTTTTCCCCATGTCCATGCCAACATCTATTGTTTTTTGACTTTTTACTAATGGCCATTCTTGTAAGAGTGATGTGGTTTCTCACTGTGGTTTTACTTTGCATTTCCCTGATGATTAGTGATGTTGAGCATTTTTTCATATGTTTGTTTGCCATTTGTATATCTTCTTTTGAGAGGTGTCTGTTTATGTTTTTAGCCAACTTTTTAGTGGGATTATTTGTTTTGTATTGGTGAATTGTTTGAGTTCCTTATAGATTCTGTATACCAGTCCTTTGTCGGATGCATAGTGTGCAAATATTTTTTCCCATTCTGTACCGTGTTTGTCTGCTGATTATTTTGCTGTCATCCCCATTTTTAGATGAGAAAACTGAGGCTCAGAAAATGACTTGTCCAAGACTCTGTGGCTAATGAGTAACAAAGCTGGGATGAACGCACCAATCT
Organism: Cebus imitator; assembly: GCF_001604975.1. NCBI lineage: Eukaryota > Metazoa > Chordata > Mammalia > Primates > Cebidae > Cebus > Cebus imitator. The sequence goes on from NW_016107357.1 coordinate 4,161,461, forward strand.
ACTTTTTCTACCCTGACACATTGCCACTGTAAATAAGCTGAATGACCTGTATGTTATTAGCCATTTTTAAGAGTGCATGAAATAATTCAAAGTCCTGTTTTTCTTATTCTCCAAAGTTTGCAGACCTTATGGAAATAAGATACTCTTTTATAAGTATAGTATAATAGTATTTACATACAATAGAGACAATTGCCAAGTTGCAGAGTCTAACAACACAGGTACTGGCAGAAGGGACACAGAGCATAGAGTGAATAAAACTCATTGGGTCTTGGGAACTGAAAGCCATATGGTCACACCTACAAAATTTAAATTCTGTAAGGGCAAGGGCTTCATCTTGTTTACTAATGTACAATGATGTAATACAGCAGATGTTCAAAAATTAATTATTAAATGAATAAGTATATGAATATAGATGATCTAGCTGATTCTCCCATCCCCTTGATGGTATTTTGTTTGCATGAGTACCATTTACTACAGTATTGAGCTAGTGCTCACCCTTTCTGTGTTTGTGGTCCATTTAAAAATATTAGAATATTTGGCTGTATACTTGAGGGGATTGAATGTTTTAAAACCACATTTGATGAACTAGTAATAATTACTACACAATTACTACTATAGTACAACCAAAACAGTGTTTGAATAAGCATACACAATTTCTGGATACTTTACTTACTCAATATGCAGATATTCTTGGTTACACACTTGGGTACAACTCATCTCCCATCTCCTAAAAATGCCAGACACTTGTTTTCCCAGACTACTTTGAGGCTAGGACGTGGCCATGTGATTCAACATTGTCAAATGATACTTTAGGGAAATGTGACTCTGAAAAAGACTCACGGCACATTCTTTGCTAAACATTACCATGTTTACCTGGGACTATGGCAGCCACTCTGTATCCATGAGGATAGATGCTTAAGGACTATGTCAATGTTCTTAGTTTTAGAAATTGAAAAGATGGAATGAACCTGGGGTTTAAGGATATAATTCAGCTGCTGAATCAATCTTGGAATTTTCTTTGTCAAGGCATTTTGTTATGCATGATAATAAATGTTCTTATATTTTATCCTTTCTATCCTTTATCCTTTCTGCCAATAATAGACAAAAAGTACCCTTGAGTACTTTTGCTGTTTAAACAGAACTATTTGTGGCCCAGTAACATTTTCTTATATGTTTTCTAGTAATATGTGATTTTTCTTTGGTGCAAGCTTGATACTGTTCCTTCTTTACACAATATTGTCTGTCTGTTCAGCTCAATGATTTAACTGATGAAGATAGCTGTTGGAGTACTTATTTTCAGTGTAGCAAACATTCCTACTGTCCGTTGTTCATAATGGGACAATGTACCTTTGAAGTGCAGAACATATATTAGTGTGTCATGGCAGACTGATTGAGAAATACTGCTGTGTTGAAATGCTCTGCTTTAGTCTTCTCTTCCATAGATTACATTTTTTTAGAGGGATGGAGAATAACTTATTGACCATTGCATCCCCAGGGCGTAGCCAAGAATCAACTGTGTAATCACAATACTGACCAATATGCGTTGAGTATTTATTTTGGGTCAGGTACAGTTTTTAACCATCTTGGATGTATTAACTCATTTAACTTTACAACATCCAAAGGGGTGTTGACCCAGGATGTGAATGAGGCAGAATGGCTCAGAGCTCATTCTTGAGCCATTATACTCCACCTCTCACTAATAAAAGCTCCCCAGTAAATATTTGCTGAATTAAGCACACTGACATGGCTCCTCTACGTCATGCTCCCCATATAATAGGCACTTGCTAAATATTTGTTGGAGTCCAGCCCCTGCTCGATTACTCAGGATAAACCAGAGAAGAGTCTCTGGAGAGCCTGTGCTTTGTGCAGGGCTCTGAAGGAGACAGCTGCTCCTGGGCATACTGGAGCCGTTTCCTTTAGGGCCGCCAGCTCAGGTTCAGCCCAGGTCCTGACTCAGCAGACCAGGATATCCGTATGGCAAACTAGGGGGAATAAGTGGTGACTTTACCCTAGAGCCTAATGGAAAAAAAAGTATTTTGGCAAATCTAACTTCTCTGCTGGTGGCCTGATCAGAGGGCAATAAGAAATAGATCTTTCTCCCTGTTGCCTAGGGTTGGAAATTCTTTAAAGGCAACTGAAGTGTGCTCTCACCTTTTATGTCTATGCCAAAAGGCTCTGAGAGACCTATGGGTGAGAGAGAAGAATAGGAGAGGCTCTCTTCTAGTGTACCCTACTCTTAGCATCAATAGAGAAGGTGGCAGGGCTGTGTGTTCATACTACAGCAATGTAAGGGCAGAGTTAGGGATGGAGAAGTGAGGGCTTTATTCATTTTGTTCTTGGTACTGTATTTTGTATGATGCGAATTAAATGCCATACATGGGGGATGACTTTTAGGAGCTTATTTTACAAGGCAGATCATGACATAAGGAGGATATGTACTTTAAAACACCTGTAGGAAAGACAGATATGCTATTTATTTAGTTGGAGAGTATTTATTAGCAATGGGTTGGGGGAGGTCACACAATGGTCAGTTGTTGACTGAGATGGAGAAAACTTGTGGTTGCTAAAATAATAAATATATTTACTCCCTCCTCTCCATGTCTGACAAGTAGAAGTTGTCTTGTAGGATCTTATTTTTGTCCTTGGAGGGTGGGTGCATACTATCTGTCATATGTACAAGTCAACAAGATGCCCCTTCTATGGTTTGAACATGGGCATGAGTAAGCCCTAAAGGGGTCCTGTTTTCCCTCTCCACTTATCATGACCTTCTTAGTGCCAAACAGCTTTGATAGGTTTTCCATTTTATACATTACTGGAAGGATTTAACACCTTTGAAATATGTGACAGTGGATTTAGCCACAAGTGACAACCCTCTGAGCTGGTAAGTGATTGCACCCGGAACACTTGAGTGATTGGGGCTGTTTTCTCAGGACCAACAGGACATTTCTATTTCCAACATGCAGTCCAGTCCAACACCCAGCGGCGACTGAGTAGGCACAGGTGATTCCAGGTGCTGACCGGCAGCCCTGCTTGTGACCTTCCTTGCTGGGCTATTGTTTCCTCCCTCATGTGACCACAGCCTCTTGCTGTCTGAGGCTGATAACAAGACCATAAATCTCCCTCTGGCTGCAACATGGCACCTGAAACCTCAACCCCGGCTTGATGTGAGAAAACAAGATAAGACATTATGATGGGGGATTTTCAAGTTGTCCAAGGAGGTACGAGGAAATCTTGGTAGGTTGCAGGCAGTGATAGCATTCCTCCAGGCACTGTCTATCCTGCCAAGTAGATCTCTGTGTGAGATGAATGGCATTATCTGTTGATAGCATCTACCTGCTGGTGCTGCATAAGGTTTCTAAACTTGTCAACAGGTCTGTGGATGCTTCTTCCTGAAATAATATCAGGCAGAATCAGAGAACTTGCTTGGGCCTGTGCTGGCCTTGCAGAGAGCTGGGGGACTAATGAGTTCCTACTACCTACAAGATGCAGTCCATATGTCTTGACCCAGTCTCTAAGGACCCTTGCCATATGGCCTCTTTCTACCATATTCAGAGGAAGAACTTCTAGCAACCAGGGCTCGCCTTAATGGTGTTGGCTGTCTTTGATGGCTGAGTTGTTCAGGTAGAAGTTGGTTGCCTATTTTTCAGGGTAGTGCTAGGAATTCATGGCAAAGAAGGGGGCTTTGAACTGGAAAAGTAGTTAGAGGCTTTTCTGTTGTGAGATTTCATGACCTAAGTCTATAGCTATATAAATCTTGAGGCCTTCATTAGTCTTTGTCAATTAGGGTTAAGTGAGAGAAACCTAATTGAGAAAGACTAATGAAGAGAGAAGCTGATGTGCAGGGCATACATTGTATGCAATGATGCAGTTTCTTTCTTATTCAGGAGAATAGTACTAAATGTACTAATAGTACCAATTAGGTACTTTCCTTGAAAGAGAGAAAGTAGTCACTCAAAACTACTGTTTCTGCTCTGTATTGTGTGGTTCAGAAGAGGAACCCTGATTAAGAATGTCATGGTCTTTAAGGGAAAAGGCTAAGCTTTATTGAAAAGAGGAATTGTTACCAAGGATAGAACCTCTGGTAAGAACCAGTTGTATGGGGTGGGTGCAGATAGACAGAGAGTAAAATTAACATGGAGGTTTTCTAAGTCTCTGAAACATAAACACACACATACACACATAGTCATAGAGTTTGATCCCATTCAATGGCAAAGTGTAGTCAGTAGAATAGCCTCCTGAAGGGCTGGTTACTGCTGAATGTGACCAGCGAAGATTCACTAAACTCCAGGTCATGCCATCTTCTCATGTTAATACTTACTGCTTATTCCTTCTTCCCACTGTGGGTCTAGCCCATCATGACAATGACCTTCAGAGAGGGAAGCACAGGGCATGCCTCCCAGCAGGGTTGCACCTTGAAGTTATTTGACATCTTCATCTCAACTAGGTGAAGCCCACGAAAATAGTGTCAAAGGGGAGCATACCCAGAATGCTTTGGGAGATTATGATCAACACTCCTGATGCTTTGCAGCTGGGCTCATCATCTGTGCATTTCACAATAAAATTTTATGATGCGTCCAGACACCCAGCTGCTTGTGTTCATGGGACAGCATTTCCTCGTTACACCATTCAGATCTGCCACACCTGGGGCTCATTTTCCTTTTCCAGCAACCTCTTTCAAATGACAATGAAACTTCATTATCACACAGCTCCTGGGAGGGAATGTGAAGAATGCCATATCTGGGAAAATATTCTACAGAGGCAACTTCATTTTATTAGACAAGGAGAAGCTGTCCCATGATACCCAATAAGCAGCAGAGCTAAGTTGGAACTCTGGGAAGCATTTTGGAGAGGGCCAACAATCTTTGTTAAGCACAAAACCCTCAAAACGTCTCTAGTAGGCAGAGTCCCCTAGTTTCTCAGACAGTGTGTGGTACAGTGGCTAACAAAATGGACTTTGAAATGAGGCAGGCGTGGCTTCGCAGCTCAGCTCACTACTTATTCTGACCTTGGTTTTCTCATTTGTAGAATAGAGATAAAAATACAGTCCTGCAGGCTTGTGACAATTGACCTAGAGGCTGCACATCCAGCACCTAGCACAGTACTGGGCACATACTAATGCTTGCTAGATTGTCACTATTGCTATTATGTATTGGATGGTTATGCTGTATTCTAAGAATGAAAAACTAAAGGTTACCTAGTCTAACTTTATACTATGTACATGGAATCTGTGTGAAGGACTGATATTTTTGCATTGGGAGCATGCACCATGGCCTTAATCAAACCCTGTCACCTTGCCCATGTAAAGATACAATCCTGCCCCAGATCATCTCATAAATTCCAAGAGCTGCTGTTTCCCAGCAGCTCCATCTAATAGCCTTTCTTCTCTTGGAGAGGAAGAAAAAGGTAAATTTTTTTCTTTAAAAATTAAAAAATTTTTTAATATACAAGGTCTACATGAATATTTTCTCCTCACAAAACACAAGTTATTATACAAAGCAAGACTACAATTTCCCAATACTTTCAGTTCTTTCCCTTTCTTGCTTTTCCTCTGCCCTCAAACCCAAGCTAAACACCGTTGATAGATTAGTGTGTATCTGTCTGCACATCTTCCTTTTGATTTACATGTCTATTGTTGTGCTCTTAGCAATTGTTCAGGTTTTTGTGTGTGTGTGTGTGTGTGTGTGTGTGTGTGTGCATGTATGTGTTATGTGTTTTAAGCAAATTTGCTTACAGTAGGATGTGTTATTTGCACTTTTTGAAAAAAACTTAATATGCCTTAGAATTCTAGCCATCTTAGTACATCGTGGTTACTTTCATTTCAACTGCTGCATGTGACAGGTATTTGTAAGTATGAATATATATATTTATTTTACCATTCCCAGTTGATGGGCACTATAGAAACAAACTAGTTTCTATTTTTCGGTATTGTAAACATTACAGTAACCCACCTTATACATGCTTTCTTACCTTTATTATGATCTTATTCACTTGCATGTTTTCCAGGGGAGAAATAGAGTTACTAGGTTATATGATAAGATCATTTGAAATTTTAATAGTTGTGGCACAATTGTTCTCCAAAATCACTCTACCAATGTTACTCCCATTGGCAGTATGAGTGTCTGAATCTTCTTTTGTTCACATTCAAAAGGAAATATAGCTTAAACGAGATTTAGAATCATGCTATGCAGAAGTTATGACCAGTGTGGACCCAACTGCAGGCATTTCTCTGGAACCCACAGTCAATATGCTAACTAATCATCAGTGTATTGGATGATAATTGGAAGTCTTATTGGCTGACTGTGGCAGGAATGAAGTTATATAAATAAAATCCTTCCTCAGCTCCAGGCTGTCTGAACCCACAACATTCTCAAGTTTTGCAATTGGGTTTCGGTGGAAACCAAATCTTGGAAGGTGGAAAGGGTGAATCCAGAATATCATGGGATGTTGGGGTCTAACTGGGGTGCTAGAGCTGTTTTGGGATTCAGAGAGGCCTTGAAGCACATGTGCAGAGAGGCCAGTCATCTTGACTTTCACTGACGTGGGTTAAACAAAAACAAAAATAGGACCAGAAAACAAATGTCTGAGTCATGTAAACATTTGTTACATTTTCTCATCCAGGATGAGAAACCAGTGAGTTTTGAGTCTGCTGCCTGAAGCAAGTAGTTTGAGCTTTTGTTTTCCTCTGCCTGATTCTCCACACAGGAAAGCAGGGATTGCAAAATTCAGATATTCCTGCAGTTACGCTTCTTCTCATTTCTATTAATTAAGTACTTACTGAACACCTACTCTGGTTCAGGTGCTGTGACCAGGACTGGAAAATCACAGGTGAATAGCATACACACCAGCTGTCACAGAGCTACAGTCAAATAGGGTGTGTTTGTGTGTGTCAAGATGTTGCAGTACAATGTTACAGGTACTATGCATAGGAGAGGTCCTTCTCCTAGGGTGTGGCAGGTCACTGTCCCCTGTCCCTGGAGTCTGAGTAATTTGAATATTTCTTTTTGTTAATTGTATACATTTAAGTGGTACAAGTAGAGATTTCTTATATGGATATATTGTGTAGTGTGATGTCTGGGCTTTTAGTGTAACCATCACCCAAATAATGCATGTTACACCCATTAAGTACTTTTTCATCCCTCACCTCCTCCCATAGTTTCAATATGTCTATCCAGTGTTTGTGACAGTGTATTAGAGCTGAAGCCTTCTCAACATCTGACCCTATAAAGCACTGTACTTTGAAGAAGAGAGGCAATGGGATTTAGGAGGAGATTCATTTCTCTTATAAACAAACAGTTAGCAATAACATCTCACTTGGACCCTGGACAGAAAGTTTTCAGAGGGGGATGAGGAGTTGTCATGGGTCTTTCAGTCCTGAGGAGACTCAAAAGTATCTCTGGCTAGGGCAATATTAGAAGCTCCACAGTTCCCATTTGAGGAAAGTTTCCTCTACTCTCATATTGCTGGAGATGCAGGCTCTGCTGAAAGAGTTGTAATTCCCTCCTAGGTCAGAACAGGAACCCTGTGGGTTCTCTTGGAAATACCAAGAGTGACTGAGTTGTAAAGGTCAGCCAAAAGAGAACACTAGCCCAAGAGAGTCCTTGTGTCCATGGGGCTGGGGGTGGGGGGCATAGGTGGAAGGTTGCTATGTTCTTTTCAGCACATAGGAGCAACTGGGCAGCATAAAATCAGAGAGATATTGAGCACTTCTGTGAAGGAGGTGGTACACAGTGAGTCCTCTTTATGTGTGAATTACCTGGGACAAAGTAAAAGAAGCATTTCATTGAAATACTAGAGAAAGGAGTATTGGGAAAAAGGGCTTGGAAAATGGTTCTCAACCAGTGGTCATTTAGCCCCTGAGGACATTTGACAATGCATAGAGACAGCTTTGGTTGCCATAACTGAGATGGGTGCCAACAGCATCTAGCGGGTAGAGGCCAGGGATGCTGCCAGGCACCCTACATTGCACAGGACAACCCCATACACATAAATAAATAAATAATTATTCAGCCCAAAGTGCTGCTAGAACCAACATTGAGAAACCATGGTCTGGTGAGAAGATGAATATTTAAATTTGTGGTACTAATTCAAGATATTTAAAAATTTAAATAGTTTGTTTCCTTTGCTGTTTTTAAGTTTCATTCAATATTAACATATTTAGAAGAAATTTTTTCTTCTTTCTGTTTCAGAGGTTTTTTTCGGAACCTATGTCTCCCAATCCTTTTTCTCTGTGTCTGGCTTAAACAATGTAAATTTCTTTCTCACAGCTCTAGAGGCTGGAAAATCTAAGATCAAGGTGCCAGGAAGGCAGGTTTTATTCTCAGGCCTCTCCTCTTGGCTTGTAGATGGCCACCAGCCCACTGTGGGCTCACATGACCTCCTCTGTGTATGGTCATGGGGAGACAGACAGGGAGCAAGCTCTTTGGTGTTTCTTTTCCTAAGGACATCATCCCGTCATGAGGGCCCTGCCCTAACCTCATTTAACCCTAATTACCTCCCTAAGGCCCAGTCTCCAAATACCATAACAACAGGGGTTAGGGCTTCAATGTATAAATTTTGGGGGAATATAAATATTCAGTCTGTAACAGAAACACAAATATATGTTCTTTTTTTCTTGGTCTAGCTTCTTTGAATCAACATAATTAATTTGAGATTCCTCTATGATCCAGCCTGTATCAGTAGTTCATTCCTTTATATTGCAGGGTATTAGTCTAGTGTATTAAGACAACAATTTGTTTATCCATTCACCTATTGATGGACATTTGGGTTATTTCTAGTTTTTGACTTTTACAAATAAAGCAGCTATAAACATTTGTATACACATCTCTATGTGGCCCTTTTTACTAATAAGATTCTAAATTCCTTATTTTTCATACTATCAGTACTTTCTTATCATTAAGGTTACAAGAATTTACTTCTTGCAATTGGTAAAGAACTACAGTATAGGAACTATGGATAAAAAGTGTACAGCATCCTGCTTGAAACATTGTGGTCAGAGTTTGGGAGACAAATATCTACACATTGGGCCATCTAGTGAAGAGATTTTCCTGGGAGTTCAGATCAGCATTATTGTAGCATTTTCACAAAATGGTCAGGTTTGTCTTGTGCTGTGTACATGCCTGTCTCAACTCAATGATATGTAGGTATTCAGGCTCTGAAGAAAACATTTTTTTTATAGGCAGTTTCTCACCCTCTGCCTCATATTTTATTTAAAAAACTTCTCAAACGTCGATTGAAAAAATTTTACAGTGAACATCAACTAGATTAATTTATCTTGTATTTGTTTACCACACATCCATCCATCTCTCTGTTCATTCATAAATCCATCTTATATTTTGATACATTCCAAAGTAAACTTCAGACATCAATTTACTTTGTTCCTCAACACATCACTATGCATCTATCAACTAGAATGCAAGGCTTAAGGTCTAGTTTGTTTTAGGTGGAGGGTGAATTTTGCACACGGGCAAAGGCAAAAACATTTAAGTATGCCATTTAATGAATTTTGAAAAATTTGTACACATATGTAACCCAAGCTTCTATCAAGGTATAGCTCATTACCATCACTCCAGGAGATTCTCTCACGCACGTTCCTAGTCTCCACCTCCTACCACACTTCTGATTTTTTTCACCGTGGGTTAGTTTTGCCTGTTCTTCCAGGCCATTTTTGACAATGCAGGAGTGAATGCTGTCTCTTGCTCTGAATCAGGTTGGCCACGCACATCAGTGCCCTTAAATGGAGCTCCCTCCCACTGGGCTCCTTCTCAGCTCACCGCTGCTCTAGAGGCTTTTTTGGCACAATCACAGAAACCATGGGCATTGTTTCCTGTCCACAGAACATTTGTTTTGCATCTATTCATTTCATTTATATTAAAAAGTTTTGGTTTTTACTGACAAATAGTTGCCTGTATTTACGGAATACAATTTAATGTTTTGATACATGTTTGCAATGCATACATTCTTACTTTCCACCCTGTTCCCCAATCACCTCCTTCATTTTCCACCTTCATGGAAGGGGTACAGCCCTTCAGTTGCCTTCTTTGGCCAGACCCATCACCTCCCTTCTCCTAGCTCCAGTTTCTGTTTTTCCACCTTGGCTTGTGTAACTAAGAGGACAGTTTGGCAAGGTCTCAGGGCGTTCTGCATTTTTCCTTCTCTGAGTAGGTTAGGTAAGAAAGTGCCCAGGACAATGCCAGGGCACACAGGTTTCTAAGGAGAAGCAGCAGCAGAGACCTTAAAGACGAGATGGGCTTCAAGTCCTCATGCAACTGCCTTCCCTGGCTGTGGCTGTCTCTCCCTTATCTGTAGTTACAGCCCCTTTAAGGCACTGGGACCAATCCTGTCCTTAATCATGTGAAATTTATAGAGCCCAACTTCTGGACCACCATGACTCAGCACCAGCCATTTTTACCACCAGACCCACTCTGACTCTGATTTAATGACTTGGCAAAGTTGCTCCGACTGAGCTCAGTTTCTTTGTTTGTAAGATAGAGATAATAGCTGTCATCATTGTATATATGGTTGAATGTCCAATCTGTGCTTGGTGATGGCATGCATATGAACTCATTAAATCTTCACAATAACCATGCCATCAGATACTATTATTTTACCAGTTTTACAGGTATAGTAGTGGAGGGTTAGATGTTAAGTCATATTTCTTGTGCTGTGCACCTGACAAATGGTCACAAGAGTTAAATAAGATAACACATGAAAGGACTTTGTGAACAGTAAATACTCTATAGATATAAGTTGGATGATTCCATCTCCAAGTTGGAGAGCAAGGGAGAGTAAAAGACCAACAGGTAAACTTGCATTATGAATTGATTGATAAACCATGAATAAGATCAATCTTCATACTCTGTTTTTCTTTTATATTTTTACCATGAATAAGATCAATCTTCATACTCTGTTTTTCTTTTATATTTTTATTGGAAAAGAGTCAAAGTATTCAAACTTTTGACTTTATTGTCTCACCTCATTTTTGACCCAACACCGTGGTTCCTGAGGATGTGAACTTTATCCACTAGATTAGCCTGTGTTTTGGTTGTTAATGAAGGACAAAAACGGGCTGGGCATAGTGGCTCATGCCTGTAATCCCAGCACTTTGGGAGACTGAGGCAGGTGGATCACCCGAAGTCAGGAGTTCAGGACCAGCCAGTTTGAAGTCAGGTAGTGTGATGCCTCCAGCTTTGTTCATTTTGTTTAGGATTGTCTTGGCTATGCGGCCTCTCTTTTGGTTCCATATAAAGTTTAAGGTGTTTTTTTCCAGTTCTGTGAAGAAGGTCAATGGTAGCTTGATGGGGATAATGTTGAATCTATAAATTACTTTGGGCAGAATGGCCATTTTCATCATGTTGATTCTTCCTAAACATGAGCATGCAATGTTTTTCCATGTGTTTGTGTCCTCTCTTATTTCCTTGAGTAGTGGTTTGTAGTTCTCCTTGAAGAGGTCTTTACATGATTTGTTAGTTTATTCCTAGATATTTTATTTTCTTTGTAGCAATTGTGAATGGAGTTCACTCATGATTTGGTGCTCTGTCTGTTATTAATGTATAGGAATGCTTGTGATTTCTGCACATTGATTTTGTATTCTGAGACTTTGCTGAAGTTGCTTATCAGCTTAAGGAGATTTTGGGCTGAGAAGATGGGGTCTTCTAAATATACAATCATGTTATCTACAAATAGAGATGATTTGACTTACTCTTTTCCTGATTGAATACCTTTTATTTATTTTTCTTGCCTGATGGCTCTGGCTAGAACTTCCAATACTATATTGAATAGGGGTGGTGAGAAAGGGCACCTTTGTCTCGCGCAGATTTTCAAAGGGAATGATTCTAGGTTTTGCCCATTCAATATGATATTGGCTGTTGTAAATGGCTTTTATTATTTTGAGATATATTCCAACAATACCTAGTTTATTGAGGGTTTTTAGCATAAAGGACTGTTGAATTTTGTTGAAGGCTTTCTATGCATCTATTGAGATAATCAGGTGGTTTTTGTCTTTGATTCTGTTTATATGATGTATTACATTTGTAGATTTGTGTATGTCAAACCAGCGTTGCATCCCCAGGATGAAGCCTACTTGATAGTGATGGATAAGCTTTTCGATATGCTTTGGATTCGGTTTGCCAGTATTTTATTGAAGATTTTTGCATTGATGTTCATCATGAATATTGGACTGAAATTTTCTTTTTTAGTTGTGTCTCTGCCAGGTTTTGGTATCAGGATGATGTTGGTCTCATAAAATGAGTTAGGGAGGATTCCCTCTTTTTGTATTGTTTGGAATAGTTTCAGAAGGAATGGTACCAGCTCCTCTTTGTACGTCTGGTAGAATTTGGCTGTGAACCCATCTGAACCTGGACTTTTTTTGGTTGGTAGGCTATTAATTGCTGCCTCAGCTTCAGACCTTGTTATTAGCCTATTCAGGGTTTCAACTTCCTGGTTTAGTCTTTGGAGAGTGCAAGTGTCCAGGAATTTATCCATTTCTTCCAGATTTACTGATTTATGTGCATAGAGTTGTTTGTAGTAATCTCTGATGGTAGGTTGTATTTCTGTGGAATCAGTGATGCTATCCCCTTTATTGTTTTTATTGCATCTATTTGATTCTTCTCTCTTTTCTTTTTTATTAGTCTGGCTGGTGGCCTGTCTATTTTGTTGATCTTTTCAAAAAACAGCTCCTGGATTTATTGATTTTTTTGAAGGTTTTTTTTGTGTCTCTATCTCCTTCAGTTCTGCTCTGATCTTATTTATTTCTTGTCTTCTGCTAGCTTTTGAGATTTTTTGATCTTGCTCCTGTAGCTCTTTCAATTATGATGATAGGGTGTCGATTTTAGATCTTTCCTTGCTTCTCATGTGGACATTTATTGCTATAAATTTTACTCTAGATACTGCTTTAAATTTGTCTCAGAGATTCTGGTACATTGTGTCTTCATTCTCATTGGTTTTGAAGAACATCTTTATTTCTGCCTTCATTTCATTGTTTATCCAGTTGTCATTTAGGAGCAGGTTGTTCAGTTTCCATGTAGTTGTGTGGTTTTGAGTGAGTTTCTTAATCTTGAGTTCTAATTTGATTGTGCTGTGGTCTGAGAGATTGTTTGTTATGATTTCTGTTCTTTTGCATTTGCTGAGGAGTGATTTACTTTGTATTATGTGGTCAATTTTAGAGTAAGTGTGATGTGGTGCTGAGAAGAATGTATTTTCTGTGTATTTGGGGTGGAGAGTTCTGTAGATGTCTGTTAGCTCCACTTGGTCTAGATCTGTGTTCAAGTCCTGGATATCCTGGTTGATTTTCTCTCTTGTTGTTCTGTTCAATACTGACAGTGGAGTGTTCAAGTCTCCCAGTATTACTGTGTGGGAGTCTAAGTCTCTTTGTAGGTCTATAAGTACTTGCTTTATGAATCTGAGTGCTCCTGTATTGGGTGCATATATATTTAGGATAGTTAGCTCTTCTTGTTGCATTGATCCTTTTACCATTATGTAATGCCCTTTGTCTCTTTTGATCTTTGTTGGTTTAAAGTCCTTTTTATCAGAGACTAAGATTGCAACCCCTGCTTTTTTTTTGCTCTCCATTTGCTTGGTAAATCTTTCTCCATCCCTTTATTTTGAGTCTATGTGTGTCTTTGCACATGAGATGGGTCTCCTGAATATAACACACTGATAAGTCTTGACTTTTTATCCAATTTGCCAGTCTGTGTCTTTTGATTGTGACATTTAGGTTGTTTACATTTAATGTTAATATTGTTATGTGTGAATTTGATCTTGTCATTTTGTTACTGGCTGATTGTTTTGCCCATTAGTTGATGCAGTTTTTTCATAGCTTCACTGGCCTTTACCATTTGGTACATTTGTGCAGTGGCTGGTACTGGTTGTTCGTTTCTGTGTTTAGTGCTTCCTTCAGGATCTCTTTAAGGCAGGTCTGGCGGCAACGAAATCACTCAGCATTTGCTTGTCTGTAAAGAATTTTATTTCTCCTTCACTTATGAAGCTTAGTTTGGCGGGATATGAAACTCTGGATTGAAACGTCTTTTCTTTAAGGATGTTCAATATTGACCCCCCACACACTTCTGGCTTGTAGGGTTTCTGCCAAGAGATTTGCTGTAAGTCTAATGGGCTTCCCTTTATGGGTGACCTGGCCTTTCTCTCTGACTGTCCTTAGCATTTTTTTCCTTCATTTAAACCCTGGTGAATCTGACGATTATGTGCCTTGGGGTTGCACTTCTCGAGGAGTATTTTTTTGGTGTTTTCTCTATTTCCTGGATTTGAATGTTAGCCTGCCTTTCTAGGTTGGGGAGGTTCTCTTGGATAACGTCCTGAAGAGTGTTTTCCAGCTTGGATTCATTCTCTCTGCCACATTCAGGTACACCAAGTGTAGATTAGTTCTTTTCACATAACCCCATATTTCTTGGAGGCTTTGTTCATTTCCTTTCACTCTTTTTTCTCTAATCTTGTCTTCTCATTTTATTTCAATGAGTTGAACTTCCTTCTGCTTGATTGATTTGGCTATTGAAACTTGTGTATGTTTTGTGAAGTTCTCATGCTGTGTTTTTCAGCCCCATCAAGTCATTTATGTTCTTCTCTAAGCTGGTTATTATAGTTAGCATTTTATCTAACCTTTTTTCAAGGTTTTTAGTTTCTTTGCATTGGGTTAGAACATGTTTCTTTAGCTCTGAGGAGTTTGTTATTACCCACCTTCTGAAGCCTGTTTCTGTCAATTCATCAAACTCATCATCCATCCTGTTTTGTTCCCTTGCTGGTGAGGAGTTGTAGTTCCTTGGAGGAGGAGAGGCATTCTGGTCCTTGATGATTTCATCCATTTTGTGCTGATTCTTTCCATTTTTGTGGATTTATCTACCTTTGGTCTTTGAAGTTGATGATTTTGGATCAGGTCTCTGAGTGGACGTCCTTTCTGTTGATTTCGTAGCTCTTTCTTTCTTTCTTTCTTTTTTTTTTTAGTTTTCCTTCTAACAGTAAGATCCCTCTGCTGTAGGACTGCTGGAGGTCCACTCCAGACCTTACTTGCCTGGGAATCACCCACAGTGGGTGTAGAGCAGCGAGGATTACTGCTTGATCTTTCCTCTGGTAGCTTCATCCCAGAAGGGTCCCCCCAGGTGTCATCCAGAGCTCTCCTATATGAGGCATTTTTTTTGGTTATTCAGGGGTCAGGGGCAGTCTGATTGATGAGGCAGTCTGTCCCTTGTCTGCCTGCAGAGGCATTGCTGGGCTGCCTCAGACTCAGCCCTGCTGCTGTGTAGGCTTCCTCTGGCTTTTGTTTATATAGGTGAGATTAGATCTGCCTTTGCAATGGCAGACAGCTTTCCCCACACTGAGCTCGATTGTCCTGGGTTGAGCTTGGACTGATGTGCTGCTTAAGGACCTCTCAAGCAAGAGGGCTTCAGTTTGCCAGTCTTTGTGGGGGTAGGACCTGCCAAGCCATATTACCTGTCTCCCTGCTTTCAGATCTCCCTGTTTCTGGGGGGCGGGTCGATCTATCCCACAGGTGCTCTTGGTGCTAGTCAGTACTTCTGCCCAGATCTGTGATAACAACTCATGGCACCAGGCTGGCTGAAACTGTCGCTCAGATCTGTGTTGGTAACTCACAGTGCTTTTCTGCCTGGCAGCATTCTCCTGGACTGTGGGTTGCAATGGCCATGGGGGAAGTGCAGTATCTGAACCAGAGTGCTGAGGGGGTAAAGGCCCCGATCCTTCAGCCAGCTGCACTTCCTGGGTGGGGCAGCACCCTGCCCTGCCTCGGTTTGCCCTCCTTGGCCTATATCCACTGTCCAACCAGTCCCATTGAAATGAACCTGGTACCTTGGTTGGAAATGCAGAGATCACTCACCTTCTGCATCTCTCTCACTGGGAACTATGCTCCAGAGCTGCTCCTATTTGGCCAACTTGGTAGAAGTCCCCTCTTCATTCTTATGACATATCTACCACTCTTATGTCAGAGGGAAAAGGGAAATGGTGGAACCATGCATGGGTTCTTAAAGTTTCTGCACAGATATGATATTACTTCCATTCACATTCTACTGGCCAGTGCAAGTGAGATTAACTTAGCCTTATACAAGAGGTATAGGTGGCTATACTCTTCTCCCAGAGCTTATAGATATAGGGGTAGCCATTATTATCAGACTTTCTTATACTTTCAGGATGTTATCAATGCATTTATATATAGAATATAAATATTATCATTTAAAATAATCATAATGGTTGTAATATTCTGTCTATTATCCTGCAATCAAGTGTATGCATAATCTCCAATTCACTTCCCATATGACCCATCCCTGAGTTGCTTCCCTTACGTCTTTGGGACGTGGTTTGGGCACAGCTTGCATGGTAGAACAAGGAAGAGAAGTTCCTGTAGTGTTGCCATCTTCATACGTAATTCAGTTTTGGTTCTTGGCCCCAAACACCTTTCCTCACTGTATTTTCTGAATTTTTGAGGCTGTAGAAGATGCTAACAAATAAACCACAAGGAAATTGGATTTGGTGACAGCATTAGCAGGCTAAGGTTTTCCAGCACCCAGGAAGTGGACGATCCTGAATGGCTGCGGCCAGTGCCTGCCAGTTACCACCAAGGCTGATAAAGCTGCCTCCTGGGCTGCTCTCTCTCCTCTCTTTCTGATTATTGGGCCCTGAGGCCCAGAATCATCTCCTCATACCTGTTCTGTCTGATGTGTTCACACAGTTCCTGGAGATCAGTCTTACTCCTTGGCCTCTGGCAGTTTCCCTTAAGATAAAAACAGATGGTTAGAAAAATATTTTTTTCTATTTTATTTCATTATATTTAAAGAGCAACTACTTTGGGCACTCAGATACTGCTATCTACATCTGTTCGCATCATTTAATTTCCTGCCAAATATGTGTATGGTAAAATGATTTTAACAGGTAGAACCAAAGCTACAGTCCCCTTTCACACAAAGCTGTTCGATGACATTCATTTTCCACTGTCTATTCTCCATGCCTCGGTCAGATGAGCCCCATCTAAGAGTTCTCTGGAGGGAAAACTCTATTTTTAAAATTTTTAATAGAAGCCCAGGGCTTGAGGAAAACCAATTTGTCTAAGAGTTCTGGTTTGATTTTCTTCTTGAATTTGTTAGCTTACTTTCAAGATTTCTTAGAAACATGATTTTTCAGAAATATGTGTGCTTATTAATATTTAAATAATTATATTTTAATATGTTTTATAACTTCCTGAAGTTACTGAGATGACGGGGGGCTGGACGAAGCAGCCTTGTTGGGGATTCTTCCATGCAGGCTATACCCAAACCACATCCCTGAGATATAAGAGAAGTAACTCGGGTGGATTGTGTGGTCAGTGAATTGAAGACTACATGCACGCTCTTGATTGCAGAATAATAGACAGAATATTACATCCGTTATGATTTTTAAAGCAATATTATTTACCATACTCATCCTTGCCAAATTACTAAGCTTTCATCTTATATGGTGACATCTTCAGAAGCCAAGGAGTATAGAATCCCTCCATGGTTCATCTGTATCTATGCTGAAATGGTATTTACTAATTTAAAGCTCAGCCGCCCTAGCCAAATACTTCTTTAGATACAAATCCTTGAAAAATTGCCAGCTTCCAGCCACGCTTTTAGTGTTGTAGAATGTCTGCCTCTTCCAGGGAGCTTTTCCTGAAGACCCTGAAGCTCAGTTAATTCTTTATGTCATGCTCCAGTGGATCTGGACTCAAGGTTTTCTAATTTCTCGACGGATTTGAAGAATAATAGAGGAAGCTGGAATGAGGAAGGGGCTTTGAGCTGGGGAAACTGACCTAGATAAAGAAGAGCTGATTTTAACAAGAAAAGGAGAAAGTCTAAACTTGAACATACAGCAGAGACATCAAGTACAGGAATAATTCAAGGCAATGGTTAATTGGGTGGTCAGGGGCAGGTTAGCACAATGGCTCTGTCATGCACCAAAGGATCCTGGAATGGTTAGAACTGAATCACTGATTTTTCAGGTGGTTGGGCCCTAATGGTAGGAACTCAGTACATGACAACATGTATTTTGGAGTAAGTACAAGAAGCAGTGTATAGCTTTTAGGTGCAAGGAATTGGCAAGATGGTGGCAGGTGTGGCGGTGGGGGTGGTTCTAGTTACTTTAGGAACTGGAAAACTGGATTCAAAGAAATTCTCTTTAGAGAGATTGTCCAGGAAAAGAAATTAGGGAATGTTTATTAACATATTTGGTTTATTTATGTAATTATTTCCTAATAACAAAATTGAAATCAAAACCTAATCAGTGCATTCAACTTGGAAAAATCTTATAGAAAAGCCAAAAAGGAAAACTCCTTCACAATCCAATTAACCAGAAGTGCACATTGTTTACAATTGATACATGTCCTTCAAATATTCTCTCCCTCTCTGTCATTTAAAGATTGGTATTGTATAAATAATTTTATGGTCCTTCTTCACTTAGGAATACTGTGTTTTCTTTTCCCATATTAACAAATACCCTTTTTCAAAATTATTCTAATGATTTCATAGTATTCTTTGCATCATATGGGTAGTCCATAAGGCACTTAATGAATCCATTACCTTTAGGCAGGAAGTTTTCCATATTATTCATTGCTAAGCAAGCTTTTACATACAACTTTATACACATCACTAATCTTTAGATTCTATTTCTTTAAGTATAGAAATTTTTCTCTATCAGAGGGAATGCTTGTGTCATCCAAAAAGTTTATATGAATTTACAGCTTTAGAAAAAGTGTCCCCTTTGTCTCTGATAGGATTCTCCTGAGCAGAAGTCCACTGGGGACCTGAGATGAGATCGGGATGCATGGGACTCAGGAAGCTCGTTTTGTGAAAATTTTCTGGGCTGGGGAGTGAAGACTCCCCAAGGCTTTTGATCTTGGCTCTGGTCACCTGATATATGACCTTAGGTGAGGAACTATTACTTCCTTGGCCTTGTTTCCTCATCTGAAAATAAGATGGTTGGATTTGATAATTTCTAAACTTCCTTTAAGCTGATACATTTTCTTATTCTCGGTGGCAGTGGTAACAATGAATGAATCCCTCAGATTTGGAAGCCAAATATTCACAGTGAATATTTTGTGCACTTGGTTTGTTTTCCAGAAGAATCCTTGCCGCACAGATCAAGAAGAAAGACAACCTTTGGATTCTGGAAAATAAAGACCACCATCCCCACCAGACCTGAGACACCAAGTAAGTGTGCTCAATAGCTATCAGACTTTCAAGACTGAATTACAGAATGACCATTGTCCTTCTTTTGTCTTCCCACCCATGCAGATGAGAGATACATTCTTATTTCATAGATTTTTTTTAAAAAAATTCTTTTATTTTAGATCCTGGGAGTACATGTGCAAGCTTGTTACATGGGTATATTTGCATGATGTTAAGGTTTGGGGTACAATTGATCCCATCACCCAGGTAGTGAGTACAGTACACAATAGTCAGTTTTTCAGTCCTTGTCCCCTATAGTCCCTAGTGTCTATTGTTTCTGTCTTCATGTCCATAAGTACCCAATGTGTAGCTCTCACTTCTAAATGAGAACAGACAGTATTTGGTTTCCTATTCCTGCATTAATTTGCATAGAATAATGGTCTTTAGCTACATCTGTTGCTGCAAGGGACATAATTTCATTCTCTTTCTGCAAAGAACATGATTTTGTTCTTTTTCATGGCTGCATACTATTCCATGGTGTATTATACCACATTTTCTTTATCCAATCTACTGTTGAGGGACACCTAGATTGATTCCATATCTTTGCTATTGTAAACAGTGCTGTGATGAACAAATGAGTGCATGTGTCTTTTTGGTAGAATGGTTTATTTTCTTTTGGTTATATGTCCAGTAATGGGATTGCTGAGTTAAATGGTAGTTTTATTTTAAGTTCTTTGAGAAATGTCCAAACTGTTTTTCACAGTGGCTATACTAATTTACATTACGACCAGCAGTATATAAGTTTTTCTTTAGCTCTGTAGCCTCAATGGCACCTGTTATTTTTTGACTTTTTAATAATAACCATCTGACTGGTGTGAGATGGCATCTCATTGTTTTGGTTGCATTTCTCTGATGATTAGTGATGCTGAGCACATTTTAATGTTTGTTGGCTGCTTATGTGTCTTCTTTTGAGAAGTTTCTGTGCATGTCTTTTGTCCATTTTTAATGGGGTTATTTTGTTTTTGCTTGTCCAGTTGCTTAAGTTTATGAAATTAATTTTTAAGATCTTTAATTTTTCTGTGCCTGCATCATACAAACAGATGGGGAAAGGGCAAAAGTGAAGACAGAGAGCATGCAAAAATATGAATGTGGTACTTGATAAATGAATACAGTCAACCAGAGGGGATGGGTTGCTGCATGAACTCAAGGAAGTAGCCAAGCTGAAACTGACCATAAGGAATCATGGAGGCACCTTGCATTCTGGCTGTCTCTTTTGTTCAGTGCTAGTCTCTTTTGCTCTAACTCGAACACTAAGATAGTCTCTCAACTTTTCATAACACTTTCTACAGAAAACAAGGTACATGGTGCAATCTGGTAATTGAATCAGTTCTTCTTAGTTGGTTGATTGGACCAGCAGATGAACCATGAGTGGTTCTTTCCTTTTGGTGCAGATGAGTTGCTGTTAAAAGGTGCTTCTAAGCATTTAGAATAAAGCAGTATGTAGAATAAACCAGTGGGAGCCTGGTGGGAAGACAGCCATCTACATGGCTAATTTATTTCAAATCACACCCAGGAAATCCAGCTTATCTAAACAAATCCTAGGCCAGAAGGGAGGGCTGGGTGAGAGCAACCGGGGAGCAGCCATAAAATGTTAAGTATTGCATAGCTGGGTAAAGCAGGACCCGGAGAGCCAATGACTGTTTAAATTATTATAGTATGTAAACTCATCAGATGACATCTAACCCAGCCATAGTTCCCTCAATTATTTCACCCCAGTAGGGTTTACTTTCCCATCAGTACTGGATCACAGAGCTGTCAGCTGGCGTTTTTGAAGGGTGATTTGTTGCTCTAATGATGATACTGAAATCTGTTTATGGTTGTTTATCTAAGGGTCATCTTTCTTCTGAGGCATCTTCCTTCTCATGGGATTCTATTTGGGTTGCTCTCTTCAATTTCCCAAACAGAACAACTGTTAGGATTTCATAAAGGGTAATTATCCTGTCCATGTTAATGTTATGACCTATGAGTGTAGCTTAGTTATTGAGCCAAATATGTTAAAATTATGCCTTATATATTTAAGAGACTTTAAAGAGTACCCAGCATGTGCATATGTACTATTTTCTGTGCTAGTTATACATAGCACTGTAATTATAAGTACCAATTATATGAATGGTTAAAGAAATAATTTTATATATCAGGAAGTTTACAATGTGCCAGGCATTGTTCTATAATAAATAACAATCCCAGGATGTGGGTACTATTATCATCTCTATTTTACAGGTGAGGAAATCAGGGCACAGAAAGCTTAGGTAATTTGCCCAGAGTTAAACAGTTGGTAATTTTTGTGCTACTTACTAAAGGCAGGAGAATGAGAGCAGCATGATGTGGAGCAATACTTAACAGAGTTTTTGACTAAAGTCTCCATTAAAGCAAAGTGGAATGAATGTGCACTTCCAGGAGAATCTGGCAGTAAGATCAGCAGTGCCAGATATTATAGAGAAGGCTCAACATTTCCCTTAGATTGTGTGGGTTTTAAAAGATAATTTTGTGCCATCTACTCTATAACATACCTGAGTTTGTTATATTCCAAATTCGTGCCAAACTTCTGAAGGAAATGAATGCTCCAGGATGTGCCTTGTTTATCTTGGGGTCTCTGGTTGACCTGACCTATCACTGATTGGTTACTGGTGGAAGTATGTGTCTTTCAGTTTGGGGATTCCAGGTATCATGGAGAGATCACTGGGCTGTCAGTCAGGCAACAACTAGGGGCTGATTCAAGTGTTGCTGCTGGGCACGTCTGAGACTATGAACAAGTCACCTGCACTTCAGGGCTTAGGATTTATCTTATGTAAAATGAGGGGTTGGGTCAGATCCACTGTTTTTAAACAAAACTTCTGAAACTCCCTGGGGCTCTAGACAAATGAAGAAAAGAGCAGAAAATGAGGCCCCTCATTACGTTGGTTACATACTTTACATTTTAGACTTTCCAGTACAATTTATGTAGAACAAGTGAGTTCCACTTATTTCAGATGTTTGGGAAAAGCTAATGACTGAATGAGATGATGTCTAAGGCCATCTCATTCACCATCACTGAATGAGATGATGTCTAAGGAGAAGGGCCCAAATTTCAGCCCTCCTTAGGAGCCTATGCCTACCTCCCTGCTTGATCTAGGTTCATTTGGGAAGGCTTCAATACATACTTGGTCACATAGTCATTTTGTCTTGTCAAGTTTTAGGCAATGTCCCCTGAGATTTTCTTGTTATAACCAACCCTAGGCTATCTGGTTCTTCTTTTTGAGTTAGGACTTGAATTCCATTGGAAGCATCAAGGAAGGTTACTCTCATTTTGATGCTCATACCTGTGTCTTTTGAAAAGAGCATATAGGTTATTGTGGCATGTGTATCTCTGTTCACTCTCTGGATTTTTTTTTTTTGTTGTTGTTGCTGTTTGAAATAGCTTCATCTAATAAAATTCTTACTGACACAAAGCCTATAAGGCTGGCTACTAAATTATGGGTCCTTCAGTGAAAAATAGAGAATGAGCTTTCAACGAGTATCTGACATCTTGGAGACAAGAGAGTCTATTTGAGGAAGCTTAGGGACCAGGATTAAGTTCCTTGACTATAGGCATGCAGACCTTTTTAAAGGAGAATGCTTAAATCTTAAGGGAGTATGAGGTTAATTGCCATCCACTGACCTGTGATCAATAAAAAATAGTCAAAAGAGGGCCCATATTTAAAGTTGGTTTCTCCCAACGGCCTTTGTAGGGAGGCTTATTTTATTTACATTTGCTATGCTCTTGTTCCTACTAGGTTGGGAATCCATGTAGTCTCTAAGTGTGGGGCAGTCCTGGCTTATTTCTGTTATCTCAGAGTAATTATTGCTGTTACCCTCTTTCTTTTATAAATGTTCTGGAATGGCCAATGTGTTGCATGGTGACCTTACCATTGAGAGAAGGGGCCCTAGGTAGACTGTATGCATCGGCAGTCATGTTCCAGTACCATATCAGTTTGACTCACTTTTAGCAAGGCTTCTCCAAGAGAGTGAAGAAAGACACAGCCACAGTGAGATGAAATGGATTTTCTGCCTTTATCAGGGAAAACAAACACATTGGCAGGAATGAGAGTAGCCAGTAGTGGAATTGGCTTCACTGATCATTTGGAGAAAATATCTCTCTTGATTTAAGATTTTGGATGGCTAAGAGGCTTCTTAGGAAAATAGGCAATGAATGGGACAAGAAGCAGGAAGGAATTAGGAGCTTTGTATAACTCAGTACCCAGTAGTTGTTCTGATAGTACCAGGAACAGAGCGGATTTGAGTGGGATCTGACCTATACTTGGAGGATTCTGTTCTCCATTGGCAGGGGAACTTTGCTTGATGACAATGTATCTGAGTTTGTGTGGCTTTCCGGGCATTTATGAATCCATGAAAACTGTATAGCATTTTGTTGTGTATGTATGCATATGCTCCATAATTTTTGGTGAGAGGCTCTATAATTTACAGTAGATTATCAAAGCATCCATGACTCAAACAAGTTCATGTTGAGACTGGTGACTAACTTACATTACTGGTTAATAGCTGAAGGAAAGGGATGGGGCTTGGGAATCTTCGACACCAATAGGTAATTCTGGTGTCCGTTGGTTATTTGCTGTTTGTGTCCCAAAGATAATTTTAAGAGAAAATCATTAAGACTTTTATAGTATTGACAAAATGAAAAGCTGGAATGTATAAAAATTTATTGCTTTTTTTCTATACAAGTGTTCTACTTTTTATATTAAAAGAATTGACATTAAAGAACTGCTTAAAAAAATTGCCCATTATGTCTTCATTTTAATCCAACTGCTTATTATTTTGGTTTACTTTTTTCAATTTTTTTCATATGCTAGTGATATATAATTATAATATCCATGCAATTTATATCCTTATTTTTATGTACTAGTATATCATAAATGTTTTCCATGACTTTACATATCTGAAATAATTGTAACTATGAATTATTTCACAGTAATTCACCAAGTTAATGTTCCACAATATCTTATTTATAATGAGGGTTTTGAACTATAAAGTACACTCAGCCAAGTGCACAAATTATAATTGTACAGCTTGATAAATTTTCACAAAGTGAACACACTTATGTAACCACCTTTCAGATCAAGAAATAGAATATTACTAGCTTCTTCTTAGTTACTGTCTTCCCTTCCTTCTCAAAGGGGACCACTGTCATGACTTCTAACGCCATGATTTTATCATGCTTGTTTTTGAAATTTATGTACAAAGAATCATATGGTGATTCTAAACTCTCTTAGGTTTTGACTTTTTCATGCAACATATTTGTCAGATTCATCTATGTTGTCACATGTAGCAGTAGTTTATTTATTTTCATAGCTGGATAACATTCTATTTTAAGATTTTATTGTAGTTTACCCAAATCTTATAGACCTTTGTTGATAGACATTGTGTAATTTTCAGTTTTAAGTTATTATAAAAAATGCTGTTATGACCATTTTTGTGCATATCTTTTGTGCACATATGTAATTGTTTTCTGTTGGAAAATAGATACAGGAGTGACATTGTTGAATTATTTTGAATGTGCATATGTTCAGCTCTAACAGATACCACAGACACTTTCTCAAAGAGGTTACTGATTTATAGCCCCAGCAGTGTATGATTGTCCATCTGCTCATCCTTGCCATCACTTGGAATTATTAGTCTTTTTCGCTGTAATCATTGTGATAGGTATATATTAACATCTCCTTGAGGTAGTAATTTTCATTAGGCTGATGTCTTTTGGTAAACAGAAATCTTGATTTTAATATAGAACATTTTATTGGCCTTTTTCTTTATGATTCGTGGTTTTTGTATGCTGTTTAAGTAATCTTTGCCTACTTCTAGATACTATGATTTTTTTTTTATTGATTCATCATTCACATTGAAATCTATATTCCACATGAAATTGATTTTTGCATATTGTGTAATACAGGTCTAGATTCACTTGTTTTATCATGTGAATATCTTATATCTGCATCTTGAAAAAAAAATTCTTTCCTTGTGGATTTGCAGTGCTTGCTTCCTTTGTCATAAACCAATGTCCATACATGCATGGGTCTGTTTCTAGACATTTTGCTTTGTTCCATGGGTTTATTTATATATCCTTGCCAATCTTATACTTTTCAGTTGCTACAGCTTTATAGAAAAATTGTCATAGCTGGTAGTTTAATTCTCTAACTTTCAAGATTGTCTTGGTTATTTTGGCCTTTCATCCTTCCACATATTTTAGAAGCAAGTTGCCAATATCTTTTAAAAAGTGCTAAGACTTTAGTTAGGATGTAATTGAATCTATAGATTAGTTTAGGGAGTATTAACAACTTTATAATGTTTATCTTCCAAATACATAGACCTAGTATATCTCTTAATTTATTTAACTCTTTTTTAATTTTCTAAAATTTTGCAGTTTTATGTAGAAGTTTGTACATTTTCAGCAGATTTGTTTCTGTGTTTTGATTGTTGTTTTGTAAATAGTTTTATCCTAAAAGATTTAATTTTATAATTGCTGCTGATATAAAGGAAAACAATTGGTTTTTATGTATCATTGACCTTTTTATATAGTGATTTTTACTAAATTTGCTTATTAATACTCATAATTTATCTTCAGACATATTAAGATTTAAAAATATATATTTTATTTTCTCCATTTATAACATTTTTAATCTTACCTTATTACATTAGCTAGGATCTCCAGTACAGTTAAATAGAAATGGTGATAAAGGGAGTATTTGCATCATTCCTGATCTTAGAGGGGGAAATTTTAAATATTTCACCTTAACTATGATATTTCCTATAAGCATTTTGAAGATAATCTTTCTCAGAAGGAAGTTTGTTTCTGTTTCTAATTCAGGAGTTTATTAAAATCATAAATGAATGTTGAATATTTTCACAAGCTTTTGCTACATTTCTTGAGAGAAGCATTGATATTTTTCCTTATTTTATCTTTGCAGCAAATTACACTTTTTGCTTTTTGAATATTAAGCCACATCTGCATTCCTTATAATGATACTGTAGAAATGCTTTTAGGTGATACATATTTATTTCTCAAATCCTTTGAGAGATACATACTGAAATATTTATGGGTTAGATATTTATGGGATTGTCTACAAAATATTCTGGAAGGGGTGGGGGAAGTGTGAGACTATAGCTAACATAAGATTGTCCATGAGTTGATACGTTTTAGAAACCGGGTGATGAGTAGGTGGGGACTCATTATACTCTCTTCTTTACTTTTGCATATGTTTGAAAATTTCCATAACACAGACGTGCTTAAAAAGTAAATTTTATCTTGGAGAAGATAATACCACTCAAGCCTCAAATTATCTCTATACATTTTCACAGTATTTAATTTAAAAATGCCAGATATGTTAGATAATAAGAAGAGAGTGGGAGATATATCGGTTTATAGAAAGAGAATGGGAAATCTGAATTTGGAGTAAATCATATACATTTAAAAAATTGTGATGAATATGTTCAAGTAAATGGTATTTATTAGCAAAACCACAGGAGTAAAATGTAATCCACAAAAGAGACACATCAAAATTTGAGAACTAAAGTGAAAATGTCTGAAATTAAGAAATAAGTAAACTGTTTTAATAGTAGGTTAAATATAGATGAAGACATGATTAAAAAACTAGAAGATTAATTTAGTGGAAAGCATATGGACATAAGTATGGAATAGAGAAAGAGTGGAAACTATAGAAAACAATGTAATAAATATATCAAGTGTTTTGGAAAGGTCCAGTGTAATCTGAATCTCATAAGAAGAACACGAATGAGACAGAAAAAACATTCAAAGTGATAAAAGGTCTTCAAATTTCCAATGCTGACTAAATGCATCAAACCACAGATTCAAGAAGCACTACAGTCTCCAAAGTGGCTACATACAATGAAATCCACTCCTTAGCATAGAATGGTAAAACTTAAGAAAACAAGGCTGGGCATAGTAGCTCATGTATGTAATCCCAACACTTTGGGAGGCCAAGAGGGGCAGATCATTTGAGATCAGGAGCTCAATACCAGCCTGGCCAACATGGTGAAACCCCATCTCTATTAAAAATACAAAATTTAGCCTTGTATGGTGATGTACACCTGTAATCCCAGCTACTTGGGAGGCTGAGGCAGGAGAAATTACTTGAACCTAAGAGTCAGAGGTTGTAGTGAGTTGAGATCATGCCACTACACTTTGGCTTGCGTGACAAAGCAAGACTCTGTCTCAAAAAAAACAAAACAAAACAAAAACCTTAAGAAAAGAAAAGAAGGCAAAAAATCCACTTAAAAGTAGCTAGAGAAATCTTGAAATAAGTCTTTAAAGAAACAATAAGAAGGGACTAGAATAGCTCTAGTCTGCATCTCCCAGTGAAATCAATGCAGAAGGCAGGTGATTTCTACATTTTCAACTGTGATACCTGGCACATCTCATTGGGAATGGTTAGACAGTGGGTGCAGCCCACAGAGGGCAAGCCAAAGCAGGGTGGGGCATTGCCTCACCCAGGAAGTAAAATGGGTCAGGGATCTCCTGCCCCTAGCCAAGGGAAGCCATGAGGGACTGTGCTGTAAGGAATCGTGCACCCTGGCCCAGATACTACACTTTTCCCATGGTCTTTGAAACCCGCAGACCAGGAGATTCCCTTGGGTGCCTACACCACCCTGGGATTCAGGCACAAAACTGGGCAGCTATTTGGGCAGACACTGAGCTAGCAGCAGGAGTTTTTATTTTTCATACCCCAGTGGCACCTGGAACGCCAGTGAGAGAGAACTGTTCACTCTCTTGGAAAGGGTCCTGAATTCAGGAAGCTGAGTGTCTAGCTTAGTGGATTCCACACCCACAGAATTCAGGAAGCTAAGATCCGCTGGCTTGAAATTCTCACTGCCAGCACAGCAGTCTGAAGTTGACCTGGGACACTCAAGTTTGGTGGGGGAAGGGGCATCCACCATTATGGAGGCTTGAGTAGGTGGTTTTCCCCTCACAGTGTAAACAAAGCTGCTGGGAAGTTCGAACTGGGCAGAGCCCTCTGCAGCTCAGCAAAGCCATTGTAGCCAGACTGCTTCTCTAGATTCCTCCTCTCTGAGCAAGGCATTTTGGGGGTGGGGGGGAAAGGCAGCAGCCCCAGTCAGGGGCTTATAGACAAAACCCCTATCTCTCTGGGACAGAGCACCTTGAAAGCTAAAAACCTTGAAAGAAGGTTGGAGGAATTGCTAACTAGAATAACCAATCTAGAGAAGAACATAAATGACCTGATGATGCTGAAAATCACGAGAACTTCATAAAGCATGCACAAGTATCAATAGCCAAATCAATCAAGCAGAGGAAATGATATCAGAGATTGAAGACCAACTTAATGAAATAAAGTGTGAAGACAAGATTAGAGAAAGAAGAATGAAAAAGAATGAACAAAGCCTCCAAAAAATATGGGACTATGTGAAAAGACCAAACCTACTTTTAATTGGTGTACCTGAAAGTGATGGGGAGAATGGAACCAAGTTGGAAAACGCTCTTCAGGATATTATCCAGGAGAACTTACCCATCCTAGCAAGACAGACCAACATTCAAATTCAGGAAATACAGAGAACACCATAAAGATACTCCTTGAGGAGAGCAACCCCAAGACAAATAATTGTCACATTCACCAAGGTTGAAATAAAGGAAAAAATGTTAAGGGCAGCCAGAGAGAAAGGTCAGGTTACCCACAAAAGGAAGGCAATTATACTAATAGCAAATCTCTTTGCAGAAGTCCTACAAGCCAGAAGAGAGTGGGGGTCAATATTCAACATTCTTAAAGAAAATAATTTTCAACCCAGAATTTCATATCCAGCCAAACTAAGCTTCATAAGTTAAGGAGAAATAAAACCCTTTCAGACAAGCAAATGCTGAGAGATTTTGTCATCATTAGGCCTGCCTTATAAGAACTCCTGAAGGAAGCACTAAACATGGAAAGGAACAAGTACCAGCCACTGCAAAAACATACCAAATTGTAAAGACCATCAACACTATGAAGAAACTGCATTAACTAATGGACAAAATAACCAGCTAGCATCATAATGACAGGATCAAATTCACATATAACAATATTAAATCTTAAATGTAAATGGAATACATGTCTCAATTAAAAGACACAGACTAAATAATTGGATAAAGAGATAAGACTCATCAGTGAGCTGTATTCAGGAGACCCATCTCATGTGCAAAGACACACACTGGCTCAAAATAAAGGAATGGAGGAAGATTTACCAAGCAAAGGAAAAGCAAAAACAACCAGGGGTTGCAATCTTAGTCTCTGATAAAACAGGCTTTAAACCAACAAAGATTAAAATAAACAAAGAAGGGCATTACATGATGGTAAAAGGATCAATGCAACAAGAAGAGCTAACTATCCTAAATATATGTGCCCCCAATACAGGAGCACCCCAATTCATAAAGCAAGTTCTTATAGACCTACAAAGAGACTTAGACTCCCACATAATAATAGTATGAGACTTTAACACCCCACTGTTAATATTAGACAGATCAAGGAGACAGAAAATTAACAAGAATATTCAGAATTTGAACTCAGCTCTGGACCAAGTGGACCTAGTAAACATCTAGAGAGCTCTCCACCTCAAATCAACAGAATAATCTTTTTCTTAGCACTACATCACACTTATTCTAAAATTGACTGCGTAATTGGAAGTAAAACACTCCTCAGCAAATGCAAAAGAATGGAAAGCATGACAAACATTCTCTCAAACAACTGTGCAATCAAATTAGAACTCAGGATTAAGACACTTACTCAAAACTGCACAACTACATGAAAATGGAAAAACCTGCTCCTGAATGACAACTGGGTAGTAACAAAATGAAAGCAGCAAAAAATAAGTTCTTTGAAACCACTGAGAACAAAGGCACAATGTTCCAGAATCTCTGGGACAGAACTGAAGCAGTGTTTAGAGGGAAGTTTATAGCACTAAATGCCCACAAGAGAAAGCAGGAGATCTAAAATCAACACCCTAATATCACAATTAAAAGAACTAGGGAAGCAAAAGCAAGCATACAATTTCAAAAGCCAGCAGAAGACAAGAAATAACTAAGATCAGAGCAGAACTGAAGGAGATAGAGACATGAAAAACCCTTCAAAAAAATCAATGAATCCAGGAGCTGGTTTTTGAAAAGATCAACAGAATAGATAGATTGTTAGCCAGACTACTAAGAATAAAAGGGAGAAGAATCAAATAGATGTAACAAAAAATAATAAAGGTGATATCACCACTGATCCCACAGAAATACAAACTACCATCAGAGCATAGTATAAACACCTCTATGCAAATAAACTAGAAAATCTAGAAGAAATGGATAAATTCCTGGACACATACACCCTCCCAGTTCTAAACCAGGAAGAAGTTGAATCCCTGAATAGACCAATAAAAGTTCTGAAATTGAGGCAGTAATTAACAGCCTACCAACCAAAAAAAGTCCAGCACCAGACAGATTCACAGTCGAATTCTACCAGAGATTCAAAAAGGAGCTGGTACCATTTCTTCTGAAACTATTCCAGACAATAGAAAAAGAGGGACCCCTCCCTGACTCATTTTATGAGGCCAGCATCATCCTGATACCAAAACCTTGCAGAGACACAACAACAACAACAACAACAACAACAACAACAAAGAAAATTTCAGGCCAATATCCCCATGAACATCGATGTAAAAATCCTCAATGAAATATTGGCAAACCAAATCTAGCAGCACATCAAAAAGCTTATCCACCACAATCAAATCAACATCATTCCTGTGATGCAAGCCTAGTTTAACATATGCAAATCAATAAAGGTAATCCGTCACATAAACAGAATCAGTGACAAAAACCACATGATTATCTCAACAAATGCAGAAAGGCCTTCAACAAAATTCAACACCCCTTTACACTAAAAACTCTCAATAAACTAGGTATTGATGGAATGTATCTCAAAATAATAAGAGTTATTTATGACAAACCCACAGCCAATATCATACTGAATTGGCAAAAACTGGAAGCATTCCCTTTCAAAACTGGCATAAGACAAGAATGCCCTTTCTCACCACTCCTATTTAACATACTATTGGAAGTTCTGGCCAGGGAAATCAGGCAAGAGAAAGAAATAAAGGTGTTCAAATAGAAAGAGAGGAAGTCAAATTGTCTCTGTTTGCAGATGACATGATTGGATATTTAGAAAACCCCATTATCTAAACCCTAAATCTCCTTAAGCTATAAGCAACTTCAGCAAAGTCTCAGGATACAAAATCAATGTGTGCAAAAATCACAAGCATTCCTTTGTAGCATTGCTACAAAGAGAATTAAATACCTAGGAATACAACTTACAAGGGATGTGAAGGACCTCTTCAAGGAGAACTACAAACTACTGTTCAAGGAAATAAGACAGGACATAAATGAAAAAACATTCCATGCTCATGGATAGGAAGAATCAATATCGTAAAAATGGCCATAATGCCCAAAGTAATTTATAGATTTAATGCTATCGCCGTCAAGCTACCATTGACTTTCTTCATAGAATGAGAAAAAAAAGCTACATTAAATTTCATATGGAACCAAAAAAGAACCCACATAGCCAAGACAATTCTAAGAAAAAGGAACAAAGCTGGAGGCATCAGCTATCTGACTTCAAACTATACTACAAGGCTACAGTAACCAAAACAACATGGTACTGGTACCAAAACAGATATACAGACCAATGGAAAATAATAGAAGCCTCAGAAATAACCCCACATCTATGACCATCTGATGTTTGACAAATCTGCCAAAAACAAGCAATAGGGAAAAGATTCCCTATTTAATAAATGTCAGAAAACCGAAACTGGTCCCCTTCCTTACACCTATATAAAAATTAACTCAAGGTGGATTAAAAACTTAAATGTAAGACCTAAAATCATAAAAACCCTAGAAGAAAACCTAGGCAATACCATTCAGGACATAGACATGGGCAAAGACTTCATGACTAAGACACCAAAAGCAATGCAACAAAAGCCAAAATTGACAAATGGGATGTAATTAAACTAAAGAGCTTCTGCACAGCAAAAGAAACTATCATCAGAGTGAACAGGAAACCTACAGAAGGGGAGAAAATGTTTACAATCTATCCACCTGACAAAGGGTTAATATCGAGAATATACAAAGCACTTAAACCAATTTACAAGAAAAAACAAATGACCCCATCAAAAAATGGGTGAAAGATATGAAAGGACACTTCTCAAAAGAAGACATTTATGCAGCCAACAAACATATAAAATCTCATCATCACTGGTCATTAGAGAAATGCAAATCAAAACCACAATGGGATACCATCTGATGCCAGTTAGAATGGTGATCATTAAAAAGTCAGGAAACAACAGATGCTGGAGAGGATGTGGAGAAATAGGAACACTTTTACACTGTTAGAGGGAGTGTAAATTAGCTCAACCATTGTGGAAGACAGTGTGGTAATTCCTCAAGGATCTAGAACCAGAAATATCACTTAACTCAGCAAACCCATTACTGGGTATATACCCAAAGTATTATGAATCATTCTACTATAAAGACACATGCACACGTATCTTTATTGCAGCACTGTTCACAATAGAAAAGACTTGGAACCAACCCAAATACCCACCAATGATAGAGAGGATAAATAAAATGTGACACATATATACCGTGGAACACCATGCAGACATAAAAAAAAACAAGTTCATATCTTTTGCAGGGACATAGATGAAGCTGGAGACCATCATTCTTAGCAAACTAACATAAGAACAGAAAACCAAATACTGCATGTTCTCACTCATAAGTGGAACAATGAGAACACATGGATACAGGAAGGGGAACATCACCCACTGGGTCCTTTCAGGGAGTGGGGGCTAGGGGAGGGATAGCATTAGGAGAAATACCTAATGTAGATGACGAGTTGATGGGTGCAGCAAACCACCATGGCATGTGTATACCTATGTAACAAACCTGCACATTCTGCATGTGTACCACAGAACTTAAAGTGTAATAAAAAATGAAACAATAAGACTTATAACTGATTCCTCAAGAGAAACAATAGAAACCAGAAGACAATAATATAATATGCTCAGTTTTAAAGGAAAATTACTGTCAACTTAGAATTCTATACCCAGAGAAAATATTATTTAAAATGAGGACAAAATAAAGGCATATTTAGAAAAAAAGTAATATGTCATCAGCAGGTCACAATAAAAGATGCTATAACAAGTTCTTCAGACAGAGTTAAATGACTTGGCATCTGAAAATAGCAGAAGGAAATACATAACAATAGAACAAATAAATACATGGACAAATATAAACTATCACTGTTTCTATAAAATAATATTAAAAATGTCTTGTGGGGTTTAAAACATTTTTTAATAAAATATATGACAATAAATCTCAAAAATAGGGTGTGGATAAATGGAATTTAAAATATTTTCAAGTCCACACTTTATTTTGGAAAGTAAATGTTCTAATTTATATTAGACTTTAGAAAGTCATGAATGGATCTTATAATAGTAAGATAGCCACTAAAAATGTAGTAAAGAATGTGTAACTAAAAAGATAGTAGGGGAGAAACTGGAACCCTAACATGTCTTTATTGACACTTCCAAGAGAAAGCAAGAAAAGAGAGTAAAAGGAAAATATAAAAAGTGAGATGAATGGTAGTAGGATGGTAGTTTTAATTACAAATATTTTGGTAGTTATGTTACATGTAAATAGAATAAATTCCATGATTAAAAGGCTAATACAACAGACTGGATTAAAAATCAACCCGACTATATCAGGCCTGCAGGAAATAGACCTTGAATATAATGATACAGAAATTTTGAAAATAAAATGATGAAAAAAATTATATGCAATTATAATTCAAAGTAAGTTGAAGTACGTATAGTAATACCAAACAAATTAGACATAAAGGCAAAAATTATTACTGTAGCAAGATGAATATTTGATAATAAAATATAAATCCATCAGGAATATGAAGCAGTTCTGAAGTTATATATACTTTATAATATGACCTCAAAATATATAAAACAAAATTTGACCAAATTGAAGAGAAAAGTAAATAAATTCACAAGCTTAGGATACTTGAAATTCTCCAACTGTAGCTTTTGAGAATGTTGAGAATCAACTATACTTTTTTCTTGTACATAATACTTAGTGAGGTTTTAAAATGCCCAGATAGTCTTTTTCTCCTGAATAATTTCTTCTTAGTTAGAAGTAAGGTGTGTGTGTGTGTATGATGTGTATGTATACACATACCTGTATAAAATATAAAAAAACAAGAATGAATATATATATATATATATATATAATATATATTTATATGCCTGAACCTGGATCTCAGGCACAGAGAATTGACTTATTTTATATTCCTTAATTCAGAGCACATTGTCATCACCTCTACAAGGCCTCTTTCTTGTTTAAATGTATTTTATTGTTCTCCCTTTTCAATTTCTACTCCCATTGAAAACATTCCAGTATTCTTTTTGGCTCTCCCCTAGTATCCTGGGAACTATGATTTTCAGATTCTCTTGACAATAAGGTTACACTTCACATTTTGCCAATGAGAAGCATTCATAAAATATTTAGAAGGCAGAATAGATGCAGACGTCATTAATTTTCCTCCATCTATGGCTTTCAGACATGAGAGTTTTGACAGATGAGATTTTACAGCATTTTACTGCAGCAGCTGTGAATGTCAACAGTGATTTCCTGTAGTTTTGACCTGGTTGACAGAAATCTCCTAATTCTCGGAGAGGTAGATACATCCTTCCTTGACCTTTACTCCTCCATGAAATCCATCAATTTTTAAGTACCTAATTCCCTGTATTAAATCCTTTCTTCCTTGAAATACATTGCATGCTGGTGTTTTCCTGGCTGAATTTTGACTGATAAATTACTTGATATCAGTAGTGGTTGTAGGAAATATGTCTGTATAGATGTAAATCTGGGATTTGTTATTTGACCTGGCTGTATTTGAAAGCAGTGATGACATAATTGCTAGTGACATGGATATTAATAATCCATGGCATGCAATAGCAAAAGCGTTACTTAAGTGATCACCTGTTGTCTACAACAAATTTTGTATTGAAGACAAAGTTTTGGGTGTAAAAGTGGCCATTACAGTAAACTTTAATTGTGGGAATAATGGCTGCTGGGGCTGTGGGGTGGGGCAACAGTTTATGACTGCTATAGAAAGTTTAAAGGATCTCTGATTAAAGGACTGTGATTAAAGCATAGTCAGAGAGCCAGATAACTTGCATAACTGAGCTAAAAGAATCTCTTAGATATTGTAGTTGCAGGACCAATGAATAAAAAGGTCAGACCCACAATTTAATCCTACAGATTATAGAACTATATTGCAGGTTGAATTTAAAGCTTTGCCATGTCATATGTGAAAATTATGGCACTGCTTCACAAAGAGAGAGACCATAACAATGGAACTGAAGACATGTGGGAAGGTTAGTTGAATCTGAGTACCTTAAACCTCCACATCTATCTGGTATTGTCTTGCCAACAGAAAAATCTCCTCCTTTTCTTTGTAAGGAGGGCGGCCTTTTCTTGCTTAAACACGAGAACAGAAAACCAAACACCGCATGTTCTCACTCATAAGTGGGTGTTGAACAATGAGAACACATGGACACAGGGAGGGGAACATCATGCACTGGGGTCTGTTGGGGGATGGGGGACTAAAGGAGCGATAGCAAGGGGTGGAGAGGTTGGGGAGGGATAACATTAGGAGAAATACCTAATGTAGGTGATGGGGGGATGAAGGCAGCAAACCACCATGGCATGTGTGTACCTGTGTAACAATCCTGCAAGATCTGCACATGTACCCCAGAACTTAAAGTATATATATATAAAGAGTCTACAGTAAGCTCACCTACAGCAGTTTTTATAAGTAGATTCTAATTTTTCTCAAGACCTGCTTCTCAAGACCATTCTTTATTACCTACAGACCTGTATCTAAAGTCAAAGCCCAACATATTCCAGGGGGACAAGAACAAACTGTTTAGGGAAGAGAGAGCTCAGGTTCTCTGATTTCCCCATTATAGGAGAGACACAAACAATCTGCTAATAGCAGAAGCCAAGTCTAAACCTGGTAAAACATTATTTCTCAGACAGACGCCTGTTGGCAGATTAATTATATTGAGCCACTTACATCAAGAAGAGTACAGCATTTTGTTTTTACTAAAAGAGATACTTACTCTAGAAATGGATTTGCTTTTTCTGCTTACAGTGCTTTTGTCAGCTTCAGCATCTGTGGACTTAGTGACGCTTTATTCACATATGGCATTCCACACAATATTGTTTCTGATCACAGAACTAATTTTACAATGAAAAAGTGTGGTAATTCTTCCATGCCTACAAGATTCACTGGTCTTATTTTGTATTTCATCTCACAGAAGCATCTGATTTCGTAGAATGGTAACATGACTTAGTGAAGGCTCGATTATTGTGATAGAAAGAATGGCAAAGTTTGTGTGGGTGGCGAGATGTCCTAGAAAGTGCACTATATGCTTTGAACTGGTGACCAAATCTGTGATGCATGTTATTTTGTAGCTAGAACACACCTATCTAGGAGCTGAGAGGAGAAGAAGAGGGAATAGGGTCTTGTGACATTTTTTTCTAATAACCATTATTCCTCATGAAGGACTTGCAAAAATTTGCATCACATGCCTGCATCTTTGGACCCTGTTGTTTTAGTAATCTTAGTTTCTAAGTGAGAAAAGCTTGCTTTAGAGGACATTGCAAGGACATGGAAGTTCATTTTGTTCTCCTCCTGTCACTGAGGCAAAGAAGGGGTTTTGCTATACTGCCTAAGGTGATGATCCTCAATCAGGGCTGCTGCTTTAAAATAGGGTTGAGAAAACATATATGTGCAGGATCCAGCCTGGACCCCTGAGTCCCGACTGCCAGCAACAGTTTATGCCATGGCCCTTTGTGGTATACCTATGGCCTCTCTTTGGGAGTGGGGTGGAATTAGTTGGTAACTGGTAGAAGAATAGGAGGAGGATGAAAGTGTGAGTTGTGGGAGGGGAATAGTGTGTAGAAGCCTGGTGGGGAGACGGTGGACCTCTAAATAGAAACATTGCCTCTTTCACAGATGTCAGCTGTAGTAATTCATTTTTGGCTTTACATTTTTTTCTTTATGTGTCTGTTTCGTGGCAGCTGGGGCCCCCACAGCCTTTGATGGCTAATAACGCAGTCCAGAGGTATGCAGTAAGTAATAGCAGACCAAGAGGGAACCTCCAGCAGGGATCAGACAAGTACTAGAGGACCCTTGACTCCCACCTGCTGAGGATCCACCCGAGAATTGTAGCAGACAGCTTCCAGGTTCTTGGGAAGAGGTCTGTCCTTTTCAGGGGTGTGAATTCCACAGAAAGTTCTGGAAAACAGAGAAGGATTGAAGGAAGGGCAGTTTTGTAGAAACGATTGTTCTATGGGAGGCAGACACTGGGCAGAAGAGGAGAGGGGAGGTGATGGATAGCCATGCTCTGAAGAGGCTTGTAGACTAGCCCATGGGGTGAGTGGTGTAACAATGTTAGGAAGGGTGGCCTGAAGGACCCCCCCTGGAGTGTCTGGGAGGGTGGGAGGTGATGGTGACAATGTTAGCAATGATATCACTACCACCACGGCCATCTCCACTATTTATTGAGACTTCATATACACCAGCTACTGTGACAAATGCTGTTAGGAGCATGGTTGCTTTTTTTTTTTCTTCCCATTTATTTATTTTATTGCATTTTAGGTTTTG
>NW_016107357.1:4200083-4249594 GCF_001604975.1 Cebus imitator
AAAAAAAAAAAAAAAAAAAAAAAAAAAAGAAAAAAAGATAATGGGAAGGCAGAGTCAGAAAAAAGAGAGCAAGGAACCTGGAGTCCTAAAACCTGAATTTGCTTCTAATTTAGACACCTACTATTTTTTTAAACTCCAGTCTCCATTTCCACATGTATAAATCAGAAATAATAGAAAAACCTACCTCATAGGGTTGCTATGAAATGAATGAGGAGGTTGTATGGACAACCTTCTAAAACTAAAGAATGAGATACAGACACTGTTATGGTTATATGCTGATGTTGGTTAAGCTAAAATGATGTATACCCTAAACTAAGTTTCATCCTCAGCCTGGGTTATCTCCCACCCTCACTTCATGCCCTTCCGTGCTTTCTGGATAACTATATTACAGTATCCCATACTACAGTGTAGCTCGAACTGTGTAAACACAACTCGTGTCATGTTTTTGCATCTCTGCTACCTAATGGTAATTGTTACGTGAATGAATATTTGTACATGAGAAAAAATGTTTTGACTTTCTGAATGGCACAATGGGGCTAGCATAGCAGGGAGGGGGAATTTCTAAACTTAGAAGAAAAAAGTTTTTTTTTTTTTCTAGATACTCTTTCACCAACTTAAAGGCCAGGAAATGAAATAAGTCACCTAAGTTCCATTCCTGCTCTAGAATTTTATGAGGCCGTGAAGTGTGTTGAGTAGCAAAACAACTTAAAATATAAGAAATTCAACCCAAGTTATAAAACACTCCCATTTTTATTTTACCAAAAGCTGGAACTATTTGTCCCTAGTTACTCATGTTTTATGTATTTTAAAAGATAAAACAGGGACAAAAACAAGTAGCAGCATCTGCTCTGCACATTTCTCTCCCTCTGACGTCCTCAGGATATTTTCTTCTCTCTCTCTTTTTTTTTTCATATTACATACATCTGAGAATTAAAGGATAAATGCCTCATTTACTGCTAAGTAGCTTTCTGGACTGCCTGTGAAAGAATGTAGGAACAGGACCCTCAGCTTGCAGCCCTTGTGTTCCTGGGGAACATGCAGAGAACCAGCAGGCACCGGGACTGAGCTTCTTCCAAGCTAGACTTGTTGCATCCCAGCAACTTAGACACAATCACAGCCACAGAAAACCGCCACAGTCCTGACTTGCCTTTGTGTGTGTGTTAGAATTAAAAACTCATTCTTGAACAATCCGAGAAGATGACTCAGGACAATAAGGCACTGAACTACATGGCAGGACCATTTGCTCAAATAAACTAGAAAAGGGATCATTGAACAGGCTTAGCAAAACCAACCGATTTGTAATGGCAACTCCTCTTGACGAAACCTCCCACTGCCATATTCAGGTTGTCACTGAGGAGGTGCTATTCCAGGCTCTTGATTCTGTTCAGACCCTATCTCTGGTTTCTTTCTTTCTTTTTTTTTTTTTTTTTGGTGATAAAGTCAATGTACAATTTCCTCTGCCTCAGCTAGGAAGGGGTTATCATTGTGGGTCTCCCAGGGTAAGTAGGAAAGCAGACAGGACCCTGCTCAGGATTCAGACCTGGTGAGGCTGGCTTTGGAGTATGTTTTTGTCTGTTTCACTCTGGCACCCCCAACATGCCTCATGCTTTCCACTCTTAAAACATTTGTTTTGCTACTCCCTCCCGGAATATTCTTCACAATATTTCTCTTTCTTAAGGCATACTCATTTGTTGATAGGAAACTAAAATACTATTCTTTCTTTGTCAGTTCAGGCTGCTAAAACAAAGTACCATAGACTGGGTGGTTGATAAACAATACACATTAATTTCTCTTGGTTCTGAAGGCTGGAAAGTCTGAAATCAAGGTATGGTCGTGTGCTGATGAGGATCCTCTTCTGGTTGCAGATGGCAGACTTCTCAGTGCCCTCTCTTGGTGGAAAGAGGGTGAGCGAACTCACTGGAGTTACTTTCACAAGGGCACTGGTCTCATGCTTGAGGGCCTCACTCATGACCTAATTATCTCCCAAAGGCCCCGTCTCCTAATCGTATTTTATTGGAGGTTAAGATTTTGACATATAAATTTTGTGAGGACATAAAATTCAGGCCATTGTACACTCCCTCTGGAAGTTTTGCTGGACCTCTCAGGCTGGAAGCTTTCTTTCCTTTGACCTTGCCCAATACCTACAATATCTATGATATACTTGGCCTCACACATCTATGGCCTAGTGCCACTGCATTTGTTTGCCAGATTTCCCTCTCCTTTTTGGTTCTAAGCCCTGGAGTGTAATGTCTTAAGGTGCCCTAAGGGTAGCCCTGGAGGGTGGACATCTTATTCTTAACTCTGCACTGAATCTCAACTCAACATTATTTTTTATCATCTACCAGGTAGACTAACAATAGTTTCTGCTAAAGTTTGAATGTATCTTCAAAGTTCATGTGTTAGAAACTCAATCCTCAATCCAACAGTGTTGAGAGGTGAGACTTTTAACAGATGATTAGCCATAAGGGTTCTGCCCTCATGAATGAAGTAATGCCATTATCACGGGACTGGGTTCCTGATATTTGTATTTCTGAAATATTATGTTTCTGAAATAGGACAGGATGAGTTAGACTCTATTTCCTCTCTCTCTCTCTCTTATGCACTCTTGTGCCCTTCTGCCTTTTGCTGTGGGATGATACAGCCAGAAGACCTTCACCAGATTTGATCTCTTTATCTTGGACTTTGCAGGCTCCAGAGTGGTGAGCCAAATAAATTTCTGTTCATTATAAATAACCCAGTCTGTGGCATTGTGTTATAGCAGCACAAAATGGACTAAGACAATTTCCTAACTGGCTATGCCTACCACCAATCTCCATGCCTACCACCAATCTCCTTGCCTACCACCAATCTCCATGCTTACCACCAATCTCCTTGCCTGCCACCAATCTCCATGCCTGCCACCAATCTCCATGCCTGATCAATCCATGCACTGCAGTGCCCCAAATCATTTTTCCATGATGCAGATCTGATAATGCCTTTCCCTTATAAAGCACGTTGGTGGATTTTTCTTTTATTTTGGTAAAATTGTGACATACAAATCTCTCCTCAATCTGGCTTCTTCTAACCTGTCTGGTCCCACTTCAATCCCTTCCTGTCATCTAACTTTGCTGAATGACTTACTTTTTTTCTGGGACATTCCATAATTTTTCTAATACCTTTGATTCAATCTCACTGCCTGGAATCTTTCCCAGACTTGATTACCAGGAGAACTCCAATAATATATTTGAAGATTCAGCTCAAATATTACTTCCTTGGGGAAGTCTTTTTCCTCTTAGCAAAGTTAATAATTGGCTTTGTAGAGATTCATTTTATAAAATACAATATATGAAGATCACATGATGGGATACACATAAGAGCTTAATGTAGCATCAGCACAGAGGTTGTCCATAAATACTGGCTATTATTATTTACTCTTCATTTTTTTTTGGAAAATATATTAGCATGCCATGCCCTGGGAAGAGAAAAAAGGTACCACTTAAATGAATAAAGCATACTTTTGAGTGTGGATTAATTCAGAAAAGAAACTTCTCTCTTATTAACACACATATGTCAATATCTAGCAATAGAGAAAATAATCCCATCACAGAATAAAAGATGGTCAGTTTCCCTTTGCTATTTTGTCCTCAACTTGAAAGCAGAGGCACTGAGTCCCAGCTGTCATATATAAGGAAGTTCTGTGCTTAACCAAAAGCTCATTTTGAAAGTCCGGTCTTTACTCAGTTCCATCTGCCTGAAATATCTTCATATTATTGGTCTATTTAGTGTTGCCCTATCCAGGTGATACTACATACTCTTTTATAAAATGTTCTCCAATTATTCCAGCCTATTGAACAGTTTTTTGGTAATAATCTTGCGATTTTTTAAGTGTGAATTGGGGGGGCAGGCCTAGGGCAAGGGGCAGGGAAAGAGGGAAAAAGGGGGAGAAGTTGTTTTCATTTTTATTTTGAGATGGAGTTTCACTCTTGTTGCCCAGGCTGGAGTGCAATGGTGCAGTCTCAGCTTACCGCAACCTCCACCTCCTGGGTTCAAGTGATTCTCCTTCTGAGTAGCTGGGATGAACAGGCATGCGCCACCAGGTTGGCTAATTCTGTATTTTTAGTAGAGACAGGGTTTCTCCCTGTTGGTCAGGCTGGTCTTGAACTCCCAACCTCAGGGGATCTGCTCGTCTTGGCCTCCCAAAATCCTGGGATTATAGGCATGAGCCGCCATGCCTGGCCAAGAAGTTGTTTTCTAAAGAGGACTATTATGGTATATTCCAGGCTGGCAGCTTTTTCTGGACCTTCCTTGTTGGAAAGCAGATCTAGACTTCCTCTTCAGCAGGGGCACTGCATGCCAAGTGGCCCTCTGGTTCTGGTTGATTGGAACATGAGTGGGCAGTGGCCCAGGGTAGGCAGCTCAAAAGTACTCAGAGACGTCAGAGAGACCCTAGTGAGAGGAACTCTGCTCAAACATGGGTCCGGGCAATAACAAAGATCAGTCTAATTTTCCTCCTTGGGTCTTTATAGTGATGAACAGAGCCAGCCAGCTGATCATATCATGAGGGACAAGACTGAGGGCAGTTGTCAGACTGATTGCCCCTCTCTAAGTAACAGAGCCACCAAGCTCCAGAGCTGAGGATTTTACAATTCTGTCTGTCCTGAGAGTGCCTTGGATATGACTGACTTTCCAGCTTAGTTTTGGTAAGACCAGGTTCCTCAGTTCCAGTGAGATTTCTCCCTCCTTTTATACTAGCACTACAATACCCAACCTCTGCTCCATTTTTTAAGGTAGGGAAGCCATTAAATGATTTAGATGTCAGGTTACTACCGAGCCGGAATGTCTGTGTTTCTGCACCTTGGCAGAGCTGAGTATGTAGTATATTCCAGTAAGGGATGGTTGATTAATTGAGTTAATTGTATTGAGTTTAATAAGATGGCAGAGTCTTATTTCTTCTTCCTGTGTCTCCTATAGAGAACGTAACCTAGAACTGGGCATCTAATAGGTGCAGCACATGTACATAATGTTTGTTGCCTAAAGAACTGGCTCTGGTGATCCACTTTCATTTCTTAGCAAGTGCTACTCTAGAATGGTTGAAGGAATACAGGAAATTCTATGAGCTCTTCTGGTCCCAGTTTATGTCTTTAAAATAATGTTGATAACACCAAGGCCTTGTCAACCTTGACAGGCGAGATTAGAATCAAGCTTTTAAAGGCTCCCCTCTCCTCTGCAAGTAGGGTCAGTTTAGCAGTAAAAAAGAAGTTTCATGTTATTTTACTTATTTGGGCCTCGTAGAAACCCTGAAAAATAGTCATTGTATTTTCCTACTCTCAACAAGGAGAAAATTAGAATAATTAGAATAATTTTCTCATTGTTGAGGGTAGGAAACTGAGGGTCAGAAAAATTAAGGGATGTGGTCAAAGTATCTTTCTCTTCACACACACACACACACACACACACACACACACACACACACACAGCAAATAAATGGCAAAGCTGAGATTTGGAATCCAGTCTTAATCCCAGGGGTACTCTTTTAGGTTTCCAGAAATCGGAAGTCAGAAAGAGCAAAAGTGTAGTTTTCCTCAGAGGGGAGGAAAGATAAAAGTTGAGGCTTCCATTATTCCAATGGATTGAATGCCTCCAGGGCTGAGGAGAGAGCAGTAGAATAGTTTGGTACCTCTGTGTCAATAGTCTGAATTGACATTAATAAATTACTTTAAGGCCAGATACTGGACTTCATCATAAAATGCAAAGCATTATAACTTGAGTCTCCTTACTTCTTAACGCA
Organism: Cebus imitator; assembly: GCF_001604975.1. NCBI lineage: Eukaryota > Metazoa > Chordata > Mammalia > Primates > Cebidae > Cebus > Cebus imitator. The sequence goes on from NW_016107357.1 coordinate 4,205,851, forward strand.
TCAATTAAGAGTAAGAAATAGGGTAAGTCAGCACTCTTTAGAAGCTTCTCAGAAGCCCCAGTAAATAGCAAATGAAAAAGCCAACCAACCATTCAAATGACTCTCCAAATTGTCCAATTAGCATTGAGGTTCTAAAAGAGTTTCAGGGGCATTGCTTTCTTGGAACGTTACAGGTTTTGAATTAATTTAAAGCATATCATGGAGGAAGATTATTAACAAGATTAACCCATTCCAATTTTAGAGAGACCAGACCATGTGGCAGGCAAGTATTAGCATAAGGGACCCTTGAAACCAGGTTCATTGTTGAAGGGGTTGGCAGGGATGGTGACCAAAATGTGGCTTCACTCTTCTCCACCTTACTGAGGAGCCAGAAAATAATGGGATGGCTTTGGAACACCCCAAGAGAGGCAGCAGAACTTTTGGGATCTAGAAGGGAATGGACCTGTCTCAGGTTTGCTTGGCTCTTGCTGTAACTGCAGCAGCAGCTCACTGACAGGGACAGGAGGTTGCTGACTGTTTCTCCTTTTGTCCAGAATTGGGTGAACTTTGACTCAATCGGCAGTGATTGACAAGTATGAGCAATGCTTTCATAAAGACTTAACTAAAATTAGTGCAATGCAATCGTGACTTCATGTTGCCCAATATAATCTGTTTTGTGAGGGAATGGATGATGTTTTTCAAATAGTTTTTAGCAGCATCATCAAAACGAATTTGTAATCAACTCTCAATCATCCCTCCTGAGAGAGAAGAGCAGAGTGTGGATGATACACAACCCCCAAATCCCTTACGTTTGCTTTTGATTAATGTTTGCATTTCATTGGTATACAGGTGTTCCTAATGTTCTGGGAATTCAGATCATTTCCAACTCAACACTGAAGGCACAAACAAGATTGGAACCATCTCTAGTGGCTAGGGAAGGTTGAACAGTTCCCTCCTGAGGGAGTGGGATGGAATCCTTCCCAGCTGCTCTCACTGTGGCAAAGGAAGCATATTACCAGACATGGCCATATGATGCATCACCTATACACAGGGTAGTTTGTACCTCTTCTTTTAAAAAGATTGGCTAAGTATCTGCTTTAATGACTCTGTACCAGACTACAGGGATACTAAAGCATAAAGATGTGGGGAGTTGTTTTTATGGTAGTGTTGAGGAAGCCTAACACATTTTTGGTTAGAAAACTTTGATTTTGAATGACATCTCAGAAACTTCCTAGCTACAAAATCTTGGAGAGATTTCTGAAGGTCTTTGAGTCAGTTTCCACATGGGTAAAAAATGGATAATGGTGCTTCCTTTTGTTATTATGCATAATAAAGCAGATATTGTAGTGAGTACTCTATACATGAGACCATGCTATTATTCAAAAGTGCTTGAACCTGACTTAATTTATTTTGTTAATAGGAAGTTGGAATTAAGATAGGATATAAACTAGTCTATGAATATTTGAGCACAAACTTGAAAGCTTACATCATTATCCTGGAGAAACAGATTATCCTCCACTAAGGAGGTCTAGAAAGAACAGCACAGAACTCTTAATGTTTGAGATAAGCTGGCATTCATATCTGAAATTGTCATCCACCAAAGTGCAAAGCAGCAAGTGGGAGTTGAACATATTCTACTCAATTATATGTTTTAACTTATTCTTTGAAGGGGTAATGAAGAATGGTGGACCCACATGTAGGGAGCTGTTATTCTTAAGGTACAGGGTATTTAGTAGATGAGCCCCTTTGGGTAGAAAGTTCAGTTGATAAGTTCAGTGGGTCCTTGATGGTCCTCAGCTTTTAAGCCTAACGAGTCTTTAAATACCCAAGTGGATGCATCATGTTTTCTGTCACCTGGTAGCCATTTGGAGACTTTGGAGAGAAGTAAATAGAACAGCTTGATCTTGGAAACCCAGGAAGAACCCAGTATCCTGGGGATTTGTCCCAGCATGCTTCATAGGAGATATTATGCATGAAGCTCAAACCACCTTCCATCTCAGGCTAAAACAAACACCTGCTTAGTTTTATGTCTGAGACATAAATACAATGTTATAGTTTATCTATGTGGTCCACCTTCTCCCTGCCAAAAGGGTAGTTTCTGTCCCTTTGTATGCTCTGGTGTCTTTCCAATCAAGTCAGCAGTCTTATTATTCATATTCTACTTTCTTCTATTTCTTTCTCATTGTACTACCAAGATCAGGAGACAAGAATAGAGATGAACATTGGAGATAAAGACATAAATGGCCTTGTTTCTGTCCTCAAGGAGCTCTTCTTGGTGTTGGGTAGGGTCAGCATGTGCTAATAGTGTGAAAAATAAAATTACAGATGTCTGAACACGATTCAGAGACAGGCACACAGAAAGGGTGTTAATTTCTGATAAGCCAACGTCAAGAATGATGGAAATGAGCAAAGCCCTTAGAGTAGAAGGAGCACCTGAATTAGATTTATTCATTCAATATTAAATAGATGTTTACTTTTTTATTATACTTTAAGTTCTGGGGTATATGTGCAGTCTGTGTGGGATTTTACATAGGTATACACATGTTATGGTGGTTTGCTACATCCATCCCCCCATCCCCTACATTAGGTATTTCTCCTAATGTTATCCCTCCTCATTTCCCCCACCCCCTGCTATGACTCCTCTAGCCCTCCCACCCCACAACAGGCCCCAGTGTGTGATGTTCCCCTCCGTGTTCATGTGTTCTCATTGTTCAACATCCACTTATAAGTGAGAACATGCAGTGTTTGGTTTTCTGTTCTTGTGTCAGTTTGCTGAGAATGATGGTTTCCAGTTTCATCCATGTCCCTGCAAAGGACATGAACTCATCCATTTTTATGGCTGCATAGTATTCCATGGTGCCACATTTTCTTTATCTAGTCTATCATTGATGGGCATTTGGGTTAGTTCCAAGTCTTTGCTATTGTAAACAGTGCCACAATGAACATGTATGTGCATGCGTCTTTATAATAGAACAATTTATAATCCTTTGGGTATATACCCAGTAATGGGATTGTTGGGTCAAATGGTATTTCTATTTCTAGATCCTGAGGAATCACCACACTGTGTTCCACAATGGTTGAACTAATTTACACTCCCTCCAACAGTATAAAAGCGTTCCTATTTCTGCACATCCTCTCCAGCATCTTTTGTCTCCAGATTTTTTTAATGATTATCATTTTAACTGGTGTGAGATGGTATACCTCAATGTGGTTTTGATTTGCATTTCTCTAATGACCAGTGATGATGAGTTTTTTCACGTTTGTTGGCTGCATAAATGTCTTCTTTTGAAAAGTGTCTATTCATATCCTTTGCCCACTTTTTGATGGGGTTGTTTGCTTTTTCCTTGTAAATTTATTTTAGTTCTTTATAGATTCTGGATATTAGCCCTTTTTCAGGTGCATAGATTACAAAAATTTTTTTCCCATTCTGTTGGTTGTCTGTTCATTTTGATGATAGTTTCTTTTGCTGTGCAGAAGCTCTTAAGTTTAATAGGTCCCATTTGCCTATTTTGGCTTTTGCTGCCATTGCTTTTGGTATTTTAGTTATGATGTCCTTGCCTACACCTATGTCCTGAATGGTACTGCCTAGGTCTTCTTCCAGGATTTTTATGGTGTTAGGTCTCATGTTTAAATCTTTAATCCACCTGGAGTTAATTTTTGTATAAGGTGTAAGGAAGGGGTCCAGTTTCAGCTTTCTGCACATGGCTAGCCAGTTTTCCCAACACCATTTATTAAATAGGGAATCTTTTCCCCATTGTTTGTTTTTGTCACGTTTGTTAAAAATCCTGTGATTATAGATGTGTGGTGTTGCTTCCAAGGCCTCTGTTCTGTTCCATTGGTCTATATCTCAAACAGATGTTAATTGAGAAGTTATTATATATCAGGTTTGTTTTAGGTACCAGAGATTCAGCAATGAATAAACAAACGATATACAGGTAAAAGATATAGTATGCTATATGGCATTAAGGACAATGGAGAAAAATAAAGGATAAAAGGAAGGTAGAAAGTCCAGGAGTGGGATAGATGAAGTATTAGAGGATGAATTCTTATCTTTATTGTTAGTCCACTCAGGCCGCTATAACACACTGGCGTACATTTATTTCTCACAATCCTGGAGAGTGGAAAGTTCAAGATCAAGATGCCAGCTGATTTGGTTCTTGGTGAGAGCTCTCTTCCTGGCTTGCAGACTGCTGCCTTTTTCCAGTGTTCTCACATGGTAGAGTGAAAGAGAGACAGAGATAGAAACAGAGATAGAGATAGAGATAGAGATAGAGTGCGAGCGAGCATGAGAAGTTTCCCTGTTTTTTCTTTTCATAAGGGCTCTAATTCCATTATGAAGGCCCCACCCTTATAACCTCATCTAAAGCTACTGACCTCCCAAAAACCCAGTCTCTTAACACAATTTCATGCTGAGTTAGGGCTTCAACAGCAATTTTGGAGTGGGAACACAAGTCAGTTCATAGCATTTATAAAGAAGCTGCTTTTTTAGAAAGCTGTTTTGATGGTGGCACCACAATGTCTTGCTAAAAATGCAAGATCGTTGTTTTCACTACTAAATTATATGAGTAACAGACACTCCTTATTCTTACTCCAATTGAATTCCCAAACTATTTGCTGCTAATTTTCATTTTCTACTTAATTCATTTTTGAGTTGTTTGAATTTCTTAAAAATGCATATTATTATTATATTCAGAAAAAGAAAAAATGTAAACTCTGAAAGGCACTGGGCTCACCGTTTGTGTATATCAGTTGTCACCTCCTAAACCATTATTGGAAAAGAGGTTAATTATATTAAATAGAATATTTCAGATGAGAGGAGTACTTAGTGAGCAGTACCCAATTGGGAATTTCCTGTGTTGTCTAGATCTAAGAATAAGGTATTCTATTTTGGCTTGAATATCCTCCCCACTGATGTCTAATATTTTATTATATCAAAACCGGACACTTATAAAAAAGAGGTGTCCATCAATTGGAAGCATAAATACTATATTAAGAAAATGTATTTAATAATTGAAAGTGACTGTGACCATTGTAAATTTGAGATGGAAATTAGAGAAAGCAAATGAGTTCTCAAGGATTAACAGACATTTTGCATAGAAAAGTTTCTGAGTTAGGTTTCTGAAAATACATGGCTTTCTGATTCCACTTACTTTGTGTGAATACCCAGCCTATTCCTTAAAAAAAATCCCTGATTACTGTCCCTCCCCCAATCTCATTCACAATCCCTAACCAAAGGGAGTGTGATTGGTGATAAGGTGAAGTGTGGGTTGAATGGCGCTCAGGGATCTGGGAATGCTAATTTCCCAAGGAGAATAGTATTTATGTTTGTGAGACTGGTGGAGAGAAATACACATTTCTTCCCTCTGCATCTCCAAACTGGTTTGGCTCTGTAGTAAAACTGCTACCCCTCAAATTTATACCAAAAAAAGAAGATGCTTCTTGAAAACACTTTCTATGAAGCATATCTCTGTATCAGAATTACCTGGGGATTTAGTCAAAAGTGAGACTTCAGGGTCCCACCTCATTCCCTCAATCAGAATCTTCGTTGATGCTTTCTTTTAATGGCTATACATATCGATGTCTAGTTTATTGGTTCTAACTCTAAAATCGACAGCATCAGATACCAAGAGGAGTAGTTATTCAATGACACATTCATTGATTTTTGTATTATGTGACTATCTCTGAACAAGGGAGAAAATCTACCTCTAAACAGAAGAGACATTTGTACAGGAATTCCAAGGGGTTGCCTAAAAGCTGAATAATACCTGTAATTAGACTCTTAGCAAAGATGCCCATTTCTATCCAAAACGCCAGATCTCCAGAAGTTTTTGTATGGCAATTCAGGGGAGGGCTCCAACACCCGAGCACTTCATGTGTCTGATAAGTTTTTGGTTCTTGTCAGCTGCTCATTTCTCTCTTAGTCACCTCTGGAAGTGTCAATGACTTATCTCGCTTTGCAGTGGTGGCCCCAAGGCAGGCTGCAGGTCACCCTGGCTTATCACCACTTTACATGGCTTCTCCAAGCAAATGGTGAGCCCTACTTGACTTGGGCCAAGAGCTGTATTGATTATTAACTGCAGACAAACATCTGGTTTTTATTACTCGTGGTAGCAGACCAGAGCGGGGTGCTGTGCTGGCTGGTGTGGTCACTTAACAACCATCAGGACTAGCTATAAAGAAAATTTAACATATCCTGTAATTACAGTCTGCCAAGCACAGAGGGGAGGAGGAATCTGCAGATCTGATTTCAGGACAAGAGAAAATGTTTATTGTATCTGTTCCACACATTTATTTACTCAGAGGTCGGGAGGCCTGCTGAAATATGGCCACTGGGTACTGATGCTCCTGCCGCACCAGAGCGCCTTCTTGTTTAGGTCAGGAAGCTTCAGTGTGGCTCCAGGCGGATGGTCCCTTAATGCTTTTACAGGCTTTGGAATTTGGGCTGATGGAAATGGATGAGTGGATCTTGTCCGGAATAAACAATCCTTCTCCTGCACAGCTCTGGGTGCCCTCCCCTGGTGCTTCTCTTAGCCTTCTGGAGGCTGCCTTTGGGGGCTTTTCCAACTGCTCCCTTCCCACTCCCTGGCAAAGGGTAATTGGGGCAGTGAATCAGCACTTATTACTCATCAAATATGTGCCACTCAGTGCTGGGTGATTTGATCACATTTTCTTTTCTACTCCTCACAGTTCCCTGTGAGTTAGACATTATTATGCCAATTTAACAAATGAAACTGAGGCAGGGCATTATGCCTCACACCTGTAATCCCAGCACTTTGGGAGGCAGGGGTGGGTGGATCACTTGAGGCCAGGAGTTCAAGACCAGCCTGGCCAACACAGTGAAACCCAGTCTCTATTAAAAATATAAAAATCAGCTCAACATGGTGGTGTGGGCCTGTAATCCCAGCCACTTGGGAGGCTGAGGCAGGAGACTTGCTTGAACCTGGGAGGTGCAGGCTGCAGTGAGTTGAGACTGTGCCACTGCACTCCAGCCTTGGTGACAGAGGGAGACTGAAAAAAAAAAAAAAAAGAAAGAAAAAGAAACTGAAGCTAAGAGCTAAGAGTTGTTAAATTAGAGGAAACAGTGGTTCCTTCCAAGACATAAAGGAAGAGTACAACCTCCCTGCTGCCTTTCCAGAGAAGAAAGATGGGGATGCTGGGGATGCAGCAGGTTACTTTTTGTTTTTTGTTTTTGTTTTCAAGACTTACTCTTAGAAGTTTTTTTTTTTGCTGTGAGCGGTGGCTCACGCCTGTGATCCCAGCACTTTGGGAGGCCGAGGTGGGAGGATCACAAAGTCAGGAGTTCGAGACCAGCCTGGCCAACGTAGCGAAACTCCGTCTCTACTAAAAATACAAAAGTTAGCTGGGCATGGTGGCACACGCCTGTAGTTCCAGCTACTCAGGAGGCTGAGGCAGACGAATCGCTTGAACCTGGGAGTCAGAGGTTGCAGTGAGCTGAGACCACGCCATTACACTCCAGCCTGGATGACAGAGTAAGACTCCGTCTCAAAAAAAAAAAAAAAAAAAAGGAAGTTTTTTTTTCTCACAGAATTTTTGACAGAGTGACCTCTGAACCAATGGGTTAGAGAATTGGATTGACAATTCCCAGACGTATCCAGGGACAGGAACTATAAAAAGCAAGTAAACCGAGCATCCCAGCTTTCAAGGGTATTAAACTCTAAAATTGAGCTATCTATGTAGAAATAGGAGTAAATTACAAGCTAAGAGATTATCAAATACGCAAAGGACAAACCCAGGAAACAGGCAAAGTTAGTGTTGGGTCCATACATCAAAGGAAGGCAGTGTGTGAAGGAGGATGGGTGGGCAGGGCTGGTCTTAAAACACTGAAGTGAAGAAGGGGGAGTCTTTTAACTTCTCTTTTCCATTCTTTTGACCCTCAACTTCCTTTAACTGTCTCTTCTTTCCCTTATCAAACACTACCCTCAGGAAAAGATGAGATGAATTTGTTCAAACAAAAGCTTAAGCAGTCGATGTTGAGGAATATATTTCTCAAGATGAAATAACATGCCTTAATAAGTTGAGTTGGGATGTTTTAGAGTAGACAGAATCCCGATACATGGACAGGTTAACCCCCAAGGAGGTGCCCCCAGGAGAAAGTAAGATCTGGAAGCTGAGCAGTGAATCACTGAGCAGGCACTGGGGAGAAGCTGTGCTGAGGCCTCTGAGGAAATGTAGTTTTTATCTAGCTTACCAGAGGCTGGGATATGAGGCAGGTTACCAGGTGAAGGCTGAGGATCAGTTACCAGCCCTACATATAAGAAAGACCCTGGGCAGGATATGTTTTCCTGCATCTGGGGCAGGGGAAAGGCTACATAAGTTGCAGGAAGACTGGATGGATGCTGAGCTGGGGTTTGTTAAATCTTTCTTGATCAGAGACTGGTCTTAAAGAGGAGGCCAAATAGCTATAGGCAAAGGAGGAAGAGGACTCAGCAGGTGTAGAGCCAGGTAGGTCCAATACGTCAGGTGCATATGAAATCACTGCCTGTGGAAATTTGCCTACTCTCCCTCTGACCATTTCAAAAAAGGTAAAGCTAGGGAATGGACATGCTGGCATGAATATGCTGTGGGCCTGTCACATGGTGTATATACATAGGAGAGGAGGTGTTAACATTTTAGTTTTGGAAGTAGAGTTCTTCCAACTTTGTCTTTTTCATATTAGTAGTTATGAAAAGTCCAGAATCCCTGAAATTTTTATACCAGTAAACAGAAAAAAAATCAAAAGAAGAAGAATAATGTTTTTTATGCTTTCAAATTCTTCAGATTTTGGGAGCTGCTGTAACAACAAATAGAAGAAAATTTCTAGCCTATAAATATCTAGGACATTCTGGTTAAGCATGATGTTTTTTTTTTTTTTTTCCTGAAATTCTACTAAACTAATAAAAAAGGAATAAAAAAGGACAAACCTAGAATAGAAAAGAGATAAAAGGAAAATTTGGAAGCCGGAAAGTGAATAAACCAGTGTGGCAAATGACTTTGCATTTTGTAGTTGAAAACTCAATGGCTGTAGGCAGGAAGGACCACTAAGAAGTGAGCTGCACAGCCTTGGAAAGAACCCCAGATTGAAGGCAGCAGCCCAGACACAGAGCCCTGAATCCTCTTTACCAATCTGGGCAGCCTGACCTAGCTTCTGGACCACAGAAAGTTTATTCTCAGAAGAGACTGAAAGAAAAATGTCCTGGATTCAAGCACACTAGGAATAGTAGGGGAAGGAATATCAGGAAACAAGAGGGTTAAGTGAAATTTACATACCAACCACTGATACTCCAGCACCCTTCCTGAAGCAGCTCTCGGAATGTGAACAGCCAGTTATAGCCTCCTGGAAAGAGATTGGATGCTTTGTTCCTCCGGAAACTTGCCAAAAAACATCTAAAAATACATTAAAGTTTCCCCAAGGAAACAATCAGGTCTCCACCTAGAAGGAAGCTCACTGATTGAGAAGACTTTTCTTTTTCTTTTTTTTTTTTGAGACAGTTTCACTCTTTCGCCCAGGCTGGAATGCAATGCTGTGATCTTGGCTCACTGCAACCTCTGCCTCCTGGGTTCAAGTGATTCTCCTGTCTCAGCCTCTTGAGTATTTGGGATTACAGGCACCCACCACCATGCCTGGTTTATTTTTGCATTTTCAGTAGAGACGGGGTTTTACCATGTTGGCCAGGCTGGTCTCAAACTCCTGACTTCAGGTGATCCACCCACCTTGGCCTCCCAAAGTGCTGGGATTATAGGCGTGAATGAGCCACCACACCCAGCCTAGTTGAGAAGGTTTTCATGCAAAAAATGCTTCTTAATAATGTTCTAATGATTCACTTTTACATAGGAATGGATAGTCAAGGATCATCAGCATGTAAGGAATGCCTCCACAGTGAAAATAGAAACCTTAATTAATACAACAATAACAAAACACCCAAAAACTCAGAGAAAGGACAGTTCAGGGAACAGAAACAAACTAAAAACAAAACAAAACCAAACTCCCCTAAATAATATCCTCAGAAACATGAAAAGATAGTATAAAGGGAAAACACAGTTACGCTTAAAAAAAGAAACATTCAGAGAACAGAAAGAACTTTTTCAAGTTACAAATCAGAATAAAGTAGCCAATATAATGGGTGGAAAATAAAGTTGAAGAAATAAACTAAATGATTGAAAAATATGAGAGAAAAGAGAATGAAATGCTCAGGCCAGAAACTGATAGGACTTCCAAAAAGAATGAACAGAAAAAAATAGAAGGGAGGAAATTACTTAAGAAAGAATACCAACCATGGATAGGAGTTTCTGAATTAAAAGGGCTCACAGAGTGCAGATTAAAGGGACATGTACTAAGAAGATCATGTGTGAAATTTCAGCACTGGGAACTTAGAAAAGATCTTAAAAACTTAAAGACAGAGAAGAAATAGGAGGAAGAAGATGATAAAAGAAAATCAGATCTGTATTAGTCAGGGTTCTCTAGAGGGACAGAACTAATGGAATACATACATATATATATATACACACATATATATGTGTGTATATATATATACATTATTATATATAATATACATATATGTATATACATATATATATAATATACATATATTATATATATGTATAAATACATACATATATATATATTATATGGATATTTGTGTCTTCTGACCCCTAAAATTCATATGTTGAAGCCTAAATCCTTATGTGGTAGTGTTAGAAGGTGGGGCCTTTGGGAGGTAATTAAGTCATAAGGATAGAGTCTTCATTAATGGGATTAGTACCCTTATACAAAGAAGAGGAGACACAGGGCATCTCTGCTTTCTGCCATGTGAAGATATAAGACGAAGAGGACCATCTCTGAACCAGGATGTCCTCACCAGAAACTGGATATGCTGGCATCTTGATGTTGCATTTACTAGCCTCTAGTACTGTGAGATAAAATTCCTGTTGTTTATAAGTCATCCAGTTTATGGTTCTTTGTAACAGAACCCTGAACTAAGACACTATCATAAACAGATGTGAGATTTCTCATTTTGGTTTCATTTGCATTTTTCTGTGGTATATACATGCAATGGAATATTATTCAGCTTTAAAAAAGAAAATCTTGCCATATGCAACAGCATGATCCTTGAGGACATAGTGTATGCTAAGTGAAATAAGTTAGTCACAGTAGAATGAATACTGCATTAGCCTACTTATATGAAGTATCTAAAAGAGTCAAACACAAAGGAGCAGAAGAGTAGAACAGTGGTCATCAAGGGCTGGAAGGAGGGGAAGTGAGAGTTACTATTCAATGAGTATAATGGTTTAGTTAAACCAGGTGACTAAGTTCTAGAGATCTGCTGTACAACATTTGCCCATAGTATACACTATATTGTATGTACACTCCAAAATTTGTTAAGAGATAATGAAAACACGTGGACATAGGGAGGGGAACATCACCACACACCCAGGCCAGTCGGAAGGTAGAGGGAAAGGGGAAGGAGAGCATTAAGACAAATACCTAATGCATACAGGGCTTAAAACCTAGCCGACAGGTTGATGTGTGCAGCAAACCACCATGGCACATATATACCTATGTAACAAATGTGCATGTTGTGCACATGTATCCCAGAACATAAAGCAAAAAAAAAAAAAAAATTTGTTAAGAGTATAGATCCCGTGTTAAGTATTCTTACCAGAATTAAAGTACACATGCCATGGTGGTTTGCTATAACCTTTAATAATATTTTTTATAATAATTGATGTCTATATATTTTCGTATACATACATCAAGCTTTAGTTACCTGATTCAGTCCTTAAAATGCTCATTGCTAAGATATCCAAACATTTCTAATCTATAGATGTTGTCAGTGTTCAGAAGTTTTGGGGTATATTTTTGATAGTTACTTCCATCATTTCCTACCACCTTGGTAGATTTGATATTCTCAATACTCTTTAAAGTCTTCCAGAGAGGTATTCATTATAATTTTATGATGGCAAATAAGAAGAAAAAATAAGAATAAAAATCTTTTATATTTGTCAATATAAGTATTATTTTTGGTGCACTTCATTCCTTTGTGCAGATTCAGATTTCTTTCTGGTATCATTTTCTTTCTGCATGAAAATACAGGAGGAAAATTGCAGTGTGAGAAATTCTTCAGCTTTGGTATGCCTAAAACATTTTAATTTCATTTTTGTTTTTAAAAGATAGTTTTGCTGAGTGTAGGATTCTTGGTTGACAATTTCCATCTCTTTTAGTAATTTAAAAACAGTAATATATTGCTTAATGACAGTGGTATGTTCTAAGAAATGTATTATTAGACAATTTTGTAGCTGTGCGAACATCATAGAGTATACTTACATAAACCTAGATGGTATGGCCTACTACATGCCTAGGCTATTTGGTATAACCTGTTGGTGTTAGGCCTTAAGTCTGTATGGCATCTTACTCTGCTAAAATACTGTAGGCAACTGTAATACAACGTCAACTATGTTTGTATGTAAACAGAAAAAGTGCAGTAAAAATATAAATTGTAAAAATAAATATATAAAATAATAAATTAACCCATGCTTGCTGTACTTTTTAAAATTTATAAACTTTATATTTTTTCAAAACTTTTAGATTCTCATGATGACACTTAGCCTAAAACACAAATACATTGCACAGCTTGACCAAAATATTTGCTCCCTTTACAGTCTTTTTCTATAAGCTTTTTTGTATTTTTAAAAGTTTTTAATTTTTATTTCCCCCTCGATGTGTAGTATCCTGGAAACTCTCGCCAGGAAGTAAGTGGAACCATTGCAGAGCTTACTTTGTTTGTTCCTCATACCTTCAGGATCACTTTCCTTCATTGCCTGATGACCAATATTTTGAAAACTGTTGTTTCATATTTGTTCTGTATATAAGTCATTTCATGTAAGAAGATAAATCCAGTCCCTGTTACACTATCTTGGCTGGAAGTAAAAGTCAATTTATTATATTTAAGTCATAGTTTGCTGTATTTTGGTAAAAGAAAGCTGCTAACATGTCTTATAACATCAAATATCATTCCTGGGTGGTTCGCTTCTTCCTTAAAAAGAACTCGAAAAAATTGTTAGAGTTCATTAGGAGAAGCTTTGACCTGCTTTCCATTTTGTTGACTTGTTCTTCCTTTGTGCCCTGTGCTGATTGGTGGGAATTAAGATATTTGGCAGTGAGGACACAGGATTGTTGAATTCCCTATTTTAAATAGTTTGAAGTCAGTAAAATAAAAATTAAATAAATTGATCTTAAACACCGTGCTTTCTTTAACACAAAATGCTCTTTTTGATGGTATTTTTATATGCCACCTGGTCAATTCATCAAGAAACTCAACTTTTTAAAAAGATTGGTCAAGTAAAGGGGCCAACTTATTCTATGTATATAGGACAGAAAAGGATAAAGCTGTATATAAGAGCTGCTAATACAGCGGTAGAGAAGAAAACTCACACAGTCCTGAAGGAAAGATTCATTCTGTAGGTGACAGTGTTTAATATTTCAGGAAGCTGTTGCAAATATACTCCTACCACCACTGCTGTAGGCCTGCTCTGAGAGATCAGATCTCCTGGATGTGACTTTATTTTGGTGTCCTTAATGATCCCTTGGTCCTTATACCTTGGCCTTTCTTTCTGTTTCCTACATTATTATCATGAAGCCTAAAGATCCATTTCCAGGTTTTGCTGATAAAACAAAGGAGGGCTACCAATTAGCTCTTGCTTCTAAGCCTTATAAGACTTAGTGTGTTGAGGTGCTCAACTCGAACATGCTCTAACTGGTCAAGTTGTAAGTGTTGGGCCTGCCTGAGAATGGACTTGATTTCCCCTAGGCAGGACATTTTCATGGGAGAATAAGGTTTTCAGCCATTGATACCCTGAGACTGACATAGCGGATAGCCAGGTCATCTCTCTCTCTGAATCTAAGAGATGGCAGCTATGTCTATAATTTAGACAAAGAACTCAAGTGCCTGCCTCAGAACAAGTGAATTGTTCTGCCTCAATTTTCACATTCCTGGCTCTTTGCTTATAACTAAATAGTAAGACATATTTCTTTATATGGAATTATGATATACATATCATTCCAATGGAGTTTTCATTTTAGAAATTGTTTGAAATAATATACCAAAGATTTGGGAAAGTGACCTGGAAGAGCAGTCTGTTTGACTAACAAATCAAGAAGCTTTATATATAGATTTCAAAATAGGAGATTAAGCATTGAAACTTTTGCCCTTTGTCCTAATAATCTCATCCAAAGTTTTTGGTCTCAGCATCTGCTTGTGTAAAGTGCTCTGGGTGAACCCTTAGAAGAAAGGTAAATAGAACCTGTGTTATCATTTCATATTAGATTGATTCTTGCTGCTATAAATTACGTTTCTCCTTTAGGTACCGTATAGGGATGAATAAAGGAATGAATACTTTGGTAACATTTTAAAAGATTAACACCAGCCAAGTCAAGAAAGTCATCTAAAATAATCTCATTACTGAACTTAAACTATGTTTATTGAGGTCATAAAAAACCTTCTAGTTATATCCAGTGATTTTCTGCAGGTCTCATTTTTCTTGTGTTATCTGCCTGCCTTTGCCATTGTTAATCACTGTATGTAAAACTTGGGTTTATGATGCCACTGTTTCCTAGTTCATTTTTAATTTTCATGGTGTTCCTTTTCAGTCTCCTTTGATGGTTTATTGTTGCCTTCCAATCCCATGGTTCCTATCATCAGGTCACTTCTCTTGTTACACATTCTTCTTTCTTCCCAGGCAATCTACCCAAGACTGTTGGCCAAATTATTCCTTGTGCATGAATGACTCCCAAGTCTGTCTTCAGCTCAAAATTCTCTCTTGAGTTTCAACTCACATATCCATCGACCCGATAGAAATACATTTACTCGCAGTCCCACAGACTCCCCTAACCCAACACCACCAAATCTGAAGACTTCATATTCTTCTCCAAACCATTTCCCTTTTTGGGTTCCATCCCTTAGAGAATGAGGCCACCATTCGCTAAGTTTCATGATGGAAACATGTGAGTCATAATAAATTTCTCCTTTTCTTTGCCCCCATCTACTATTCAAGTCTATTAAATTCTATGTCCTGAAATCTCTTCTTTCATTACTTCCCTAATTATATAGAAGCAGCGAGATTGCAATAGCCTCCTTCTTACTGGCCACATGACTTTTACCTGAAATTATCTTTCAAAGCCTAGGGTTTTACCCCCCAACAAACCTACCAAACAGATCTTATATTACTTTTCTGCCCAAATTCTTCCATGATTCCTTTACCAACAAAACAAAATCTAATCTTTTCTTCACAATCTGGTCTTTTTCTATCTGTCCCACTTTTTCTGTCATTATCCCCCCTTGAATTTACTTTGTAAGCATGGTGACTTGCAGATGATTTATCAAGAAAGAATAAATGGATTAAAGGAGTCCTCCAAATAAATATGCCATGCATGCCCACATGTTGTTTCTGTATGCATACTGTTTCTGCTGCCCAAATGCTTTGGTGCACTCTCCTCTTTCATGACATCTTCCCTCATGTCCCCCCATGCCCCAGGCAGATGGTGGCACACTTCATTTCCTTCTACAGCGTTTAGCAGCTTTCTTCTGGAGAGTAGTGATCATCCTGCAGTAAAATTATTGGTTTGCCTCCCTGTCTTTCCAATAGACTTTAACATTTGCAGGCTGGGGACGCTGAGTTTTCTTCTTTGTAACCTCCAGGGCTTAATTCAGTGCCTGTGCATAACAGGTGCGAGGTAACTATTTTCTAGGTGAAAGTATGCTTTGTCAGTAATTAGATGGTAGAAATCTTTCATCCTTATTTGGTGGATTAAATCCTAATCAAAATTTTAAAAATAAGTGACTTCTGGTGAGGGATAGAGATGAGTGGCAGCCACTTCCCTCTTGTTTGATGCTAAGCTGGGAGTGGGGCAAACCCGGAACCACTTCCTCTCACCATTCCTAAGAATTGCCACCAACCCTGACCATCCTTTCCCTCCTCTGCATCTTGGCTGTATTTGGTTTTTGAGAAGATAACAGAAGATGAACAAGAGATGAGAGAGAAGTTATGAGGTGTCTTGAGGATATTTCTAACTAGTCAAAGTGGAAAATGAGATCTGCAGCTTCCAAACAGGGTGACACAAGTGTCTTGACTCCTGGGCTTGCCTGCCCATGTGTCGAAATTAAAACAGAAATACGCTTTTCTTGACTAAGTGCTACCTAAGACCAGCTGTGTGATTTGCAGGGCCCACTGGAAAATGAAAATGTGGGCCCCTTGTTACAAATTTATGAAGAATTTTAAGACAGCGACAACAGAGCATTAAGCCAAGTGTGGGATCCTCTGAGTGTGGGGCTCTGTGTGACTGCACACTGAGAAGCTTGCCTTGATACTCCTGGATGGAGGTTCCAAGTAGCTGGCTTTGGTGATGAGCTTCCTTTAATTGTTTATTTAGAAGTTCTTACAAAATCTTTTGGACAATCATAAAAGGATAAAGAAAAGTAAAGATATTGACATACCCATCATCAGCTTAAGAAATAAGTGACGACAAATATATTGGAATTACTTTGTGTACCCCTTTCTCCCCAGAAGTAACTAATATTCTGATGAAGCACAGGAGTTTATCATTTTTGTACGTCTATACTTTTTTTTTTTTTTTTTTTTTTTTTTTTTTTCTCTCTTTTTTTTTTTTTTTTTTTTTTTTGAGATAGAGTCTCGCTCTTGGTGCCCAGGCTGGAGTGCAATGGTGCGATCTCGGCTCACTGCAACCTCCGCCTCTCAGGTTCCAGCCATTTTCCTGTCTCAGCCTCCTGAGTAGCTGGGATTACAGGCACCTGCCACCACACCTGGCTAATTTTTCATATTTTTAGTAGAGATGGGGTTTCACCATGTTGGCCAGGCTGGTCTCAAACTCCTGACCTCAGGTAATTCACCTGCCTCGGTCTCCCAAAGGGCTGAGATTACAGGTGTGAGCCACCGCGCCCAGCCTTCATGTCTATACTTTGATTGTCTACCCCTAATAAAGATGAATTTTAAAGCAATGCATGAGGAATTTTTCCTTAGGCAACTGAGTGAGGGACTGAATCCTGGGAGGCTAGGATTAAGCAGCTCTAAATCACTATGATAAGAAAATCCTGGTTTAGTCTTTTGAGTTTTTACACATTGTTTATATTTTCCAGCTTACATCTATCTTCCCTCTTGCCCTTTGTAAAGTCTGTAAACAACAATTCCCCTCCTGCAGATGTGTCTTCTTCCAATTTATTTACCACTTGCTGCTTCTGCAATGTGAAGCACTGGAGGCCTGGCTCCAGGTCCAGCTTCCTTTCTCCCCTGCGCTATGCTGGGGTGCAGTGCTGGGGATTTGGTCAAATGTTCAGTTGAATTGTCATTTTTTTGATGTTTTAAGTTCAACAGAATCCAGGGACCTAGGAAAGCAGAAAACAGGGCTCCAGGGAGATGGAATACCTGTCAGAATTAAAAAGATATATATTTAACAACTAAAATGAAGAGGACTCAGAGACAAATTTGCAGCAAAAGTGACATTTGAGAGCTATGAAGGACTTTGGGGGAACAGAAAGTTGTGTTCTAGCTGTACAACTCCTTGGAGGGATTAACACAGAAGGAAGTGTAATGAACATTTTGCCAAAAATGAGGGTGTGGCCTGTCAGAGTGGGCACTTGGAATCTGGAGTTGTCCCACATGGTTATAATAATTAAAAAAGTTAATGGTTTGCATATCCTCCCTGCCTTCAAAAAATTAAAATCCCTTCAAGCCTTGCACATCCTCCAGATGACTATTGGAAACTGTGTAGAGCTTAATGATAGTAAAGAAAGACCATTCATCGTGAGTGGCTGGGTTTTCTGTCTTTAAGAATTTATCTGCATAGCAGCAGCCACAGTGGGACCAGGACAAGGACTTCAGGGAGCGATTTTGGCAGGTCTTTGATGTGAACTGACTGAAACAAAAGAAACCAATGCATCCCTAATTACCTGACCAGATACCTTAAGCAGCAACACTCCAAGCCCGTGTGAATCATAGGGCCACGGAACGCCAATAATAACCACCAGGATTTCCAGTACAGGGAGCGATTGCAAATTTGACTTATGCGCTGTCGCCAAAATTGCTATGGCCTAATTACTGCTAAAAAACAGATGATGATAAAAGTTAACATGGCCCCAGTGAGTCATTTTGTCAGGACTCACATTTCAGGAACAGCTATTCTGGGGGGAGAACTGAGGATAAGCTTTCAGAGTGGCCACGAACAATTGCAGAGGACAAGCTGGAAAAGACTGTGTCTGGTTCCCAGGAACTTAGCGCAAGATAACTATTCCATGGTCATCGCGGCTTTTCGTTAGTCTTTTTTTTTAATAAACACATGCAACTGCCATATGGAAATAAGATCTGCTGCCCCAGTTCCTCCTAAATTAGAGCATTCCTAATTGGAGTTATTTAACTTCCTTCAGAAATACTCTTCTTAATTATTTGGGTTAGTCCAGCCCAGGGAAGAAAAAGGAATGGAACAGGCAACGTGGAGGATTTCTCTGAAACTTGCTGCATAGTCTTCCTAGGTAAGTGGTAATGGCCTCCTCATAGATTAAAAAAAAAAAAATTGGGAATTAGAGCTAGCCTATCAATCAAGTGTGCCTTTGTGCCTGGAGCTATGTGATCAACCGTGATATCCAATGTGACAAGATCATGCTGGTAAAGAGCAGGAAGCTTGGGTTTGAACCTTCACTCTGTTATTCTTAGCTGTGTGACACTGGGCAAGTTATTGAACCATTCTGGGCCTCAGTTTATAACTTGGGGGTGATAACATCCGCCCCCAAGCAATATTACCAGTTACTTTCTGAGTGAAGTAAGGTCTCAGGAAATAATTCCATTTATAGGAAAGGGCTTGAGGGTGTGCTCTGGCTCCAGATGGGAAGTTTGATCCCGGGTACATGTGATCCGGAAACAGGGGCAGGGAAGTGCTGGGTAGAGAAGGGCGGGTTCTTGGCTAGGGCTCTCCCCACCCCTCCTCTGGGCCTGTGCCCAGGGACCTAGGTGAAGATAGCCATTTCTGTTTTCGTGCCCAAATGTTGAGTTTTGCAAGACCACCCTGGCCCACCACACCCCCATCCTATGCCTATGAAAACCCCGAGACCCCAGCAGGCACAGACATAAGTGCTGGACTTCGAGAGGAAAACACCAGCAGAAGGGCACACGCGTGGCTGGACGTGCAGAAGAACCTAGCCTTAGACACCAGCAGACGCCGGCAGACCCGCAGGCCATCTACAGTGGGACGACGTGGAGGTCCACTGAGGGTGGCTGGAGGAGAGCCCGGCCACTGAGCGGTCTGACTCCAGGGGAAGACCACCGCGCTTCCACTCCCATCCATCCGCAGAGCTACTGCCACCACTCAGTAAAATCTTGCACTCATTCTCCAAGCTCCTGCGTGATCCAATTTTCCCAATACACTAAGGCAAGAACCCCGGGATACTGAAAGCCCCCTGTCCTTGCCATAAGGCAGAGGGTCCAATTGAGCCGATTAACACAAACCTCCTACCCATGGCAAAACGAAACAAGCACACTGTAACACGCCCACTGGGGCTTCAGGAGCTGTATTCACCCCTAGACATTGCTGTGAGGTCCGAGCCCCACAACCTGCCTGTCTGCATGCTCCGCCTAAAGGTTTGGGCTGCGGAGCACTGAAGAGGCGAGCCACACCCCATCTCATGCCCTGAGAGGGGGTTGAGGGAATTTTTCCTGTTTCACATGGATCATTTTCTGACTAGCATCAGCTGTGTCTGCTGGTTTATGTGCTCCTTATAGACATTCTCTGGAAACGGGACAATTTGTGAGAGGCCAATTTTGATGAGCCTTATGCTGAAATCATTGCTGTTTTCAAACTTGCAGTTTTACTTCTTTTAGAAATTGATTTGGCTTCCCTCAATTCTCCTTCCTTTCTTGAGAGAGGAGAATTGTGCTCTCAGAACCACAGAGGTTTAAAAAAAAAAATATCAAAAATGCCACAAAAAAAAAAAAAAAAAAAAAAAAAAAAAAAAACCTCCCACTCAACTGCTAAAGACATAAGTGAAAGAAAGAAATAAAGATGTAGTGAAAGAAATAAAGATATAATGTAAGAAATATAACATGACATTTTAAAATAATGTAAAACTGGAGTATATAATAATTTATTTGTAATAGCAAGAAATAGTATCTCACAGCCCAATAATAGGAGATCATTTAAACAGTGGAAACTATGCAGCCATTAAAATGTGGTTGTAGAAGAATATTTAATGCCATGAGAAAATGTTAACAACATGTGACTAAATGAGAAATGTGGATTTTAACTGCAACATCAAAATATTAACAGATTTATGGATTCTTTTTTCCTTTTAAATGTGGTAAAAAAAATAATGAAATTTATCATCTTAACAATTTTAAGTGCATAGTTCAGTAGTGTTAAGTACATTCACACTGCTGTGCAACAGAGCTCCAGAACTTTTTCATCTTGCAACACTGAAACTCTGTAACTGTTAAATAACAACTCCCTATTCCCTGTCCTTCCAGCCCATGGCAACCACTGTTTTACTTTCTGTTCCTATGAGTTTGACTACTTTAGACACCCTGTACAAGTGAAGTCACACAATATTTATCTTTTTGTGAGAGGCTTATTTCACTTAGACTAATGTCCTCAAGGTTCATCCATGTTGGAGGAAGTGACAAGATTTTCTTCCTTTTTTAGGGCTAAATAATATTCCCTCGTATGTGCATTCAATTGTATTTATCTTTTCATCTGTTGATAGACACTTGGGCTTCTTTTACCTCTTGGCCATTCACCTCTTGGCTGCTGTGAGCATGGGTATGAAAATATTTCTTCAATATTTTTCTTTTAATTATTTTCATATAGTCCTAGAAGGAATTCCTAGAAGGGATTGCTGGATCACATGGTATTCTATTTTTTATTTTTTTAGGGCCCACTTTTCTATTTTTCATAGCAGTTACACCATTTTACATTCTCGCCAACAATGCCCAAGGGTTTCAGTCTCTCTTCATCTTCACTAACACTTTTTTTTTAAATAAGAGTAGTTATTTTCTTTTTTGTACTTTGATATAGTCCCCATTTATTTTTTATTCTGGTTAAGCACTGCTTTGTAATTAGAAAAGCCACAGTCAATTTAGTGTAAAAGACATGGTGGAGGAATAAGTATTATCTGCGTCTTATTTGTGAAGACTGAATCAACTCTAGTAACATTTCTGGGATGTCATTCACACAAAGACCTCACCTGTTCTCCACCTAGCTGATATGAGGTATTATGTCTAACTGGGTGACCTGAGAGAAATACTACTGAATGGTGTTGACACACTCGTTTGCATGTTAGGAAGCAAAAGAGATAATTGAGATGGTTTCCGTACTTCCACAAAGAAACTAGTTCAACTTAGAAAGTAAAAAATATCAGTTGTTTTAATGAGAAAAATCGGTTAAAGTGTCTTGGAATTTTATAAAACAATGGGCTGATTTACTAAAGTTTGAAGAAAATTTATTGAAGTTTGAAATGTTCTCTGTGGCTTCATATAGTGCAGTCCCTATTCTAACAACAGTTGGTCGGAGTTAGCTTCAGAAATTGGAACCTCCTCATGTATTAGTGACAAATCTTTCAATACCACACTGTACCACCAAAACACTGCCATTTTTGAAAAGTCCTATTAAGAGATACGTGCCTTGTATGTATTAGCTTGTTTAATCCTGTTTATAAAACAGGTTATTTTCTTTGATAGATGAGAAACTGAGGCCCAGAGACACTAAGCAATTTAGCTTTGTACGGAAATACTAACGGTTCACTGAACCCATGCCTTTCCATGTAGAAGTGAACTCGGATGTTGGAAAGGACTTCTGATTTGTTGATTTTTAAAAAATGTGTTATTTTAATGATGGCCTTAAGGGAGAAACTACCCTTGATTTCACCTCTGTTTAAGATCTTGATTTTAAGTCTTTGGCATTTTTGAACTTAATTGATTTTTCAGTTTGAATATACTGCTTTTAAAAGGAGCAGCTGGGGGATCATTGATGTAAGGTTGATATATTCCAAAAACTTTGAGACGGCTATTTTAACATATGCATATTTTCTCCTTTTTCCAATATTTCATCATCAGAGAATAAAATCTAATCCACAACACCCTATTTACCCAATGACATTGGATAAATCATTTCAAGTTACTTAAAGGAGAAATCAGGATGGGGAGAATTCTACTATGCTGCTTCCCTTCTTCATTCTGAAGGGATGAGTATCCTCCAAATATGAGATTAAGAGATGAAAATCTTGAGCTTTTTTTGCTGCTCTTTTAATAGCAGCTCTTTCATTCTCTATATTGGTCAAAAAACCAATCTCTGTTGGGTCCTAGAGTGGGTGTATATATTGGTGAGGATTAGTAGAGAAGAATATGCAAGAGAACAGATACATTTTACTTTATTTACAATTATTATTATTTTTAATTGTCACAGAGTTATACATATTTATGAGGTACAGTGTGATATTTCAATTCATGTGTATAATGTGTAATGACAAAATAAGGGTAATTCGCAAATCCATAATTTCAAATATTTCTCATTCTTCGTGTTGAAAATGTTCAAAATCCTATGTTCTAGCTAATTAAAAATATCCAAGAAATTGATGTTAGCTATAGTCAACCCTGCAATGCTTTAGAATACTAGAACTTATTCCTCCTTTCTAGCTGTAATTGTAATAGGTTGGCTGTAATCAATCTCTCCCTATCCTCTATACCCTCTACCATTTTCAGCCTCTGATAACTACTATTCTACTCTCTACTTCTACAAGATTAAACTTTTCAGTTTTCACATATGCATAAGAATATGTGGTATTTATTTTTCTGTGCCTGGCTTATTTCACCTAACATAATATCCTCCAGGCTCATTAATGTTACTGTGAATGACAGGATTTCAGTCTTTTTTAATGGATGAACAGTGTTTCATTGTGTATATATACACCACATTTTCTTTATCCATTCATCTGTTGATGGATATTTAGGTTGATTCCATATCTACCCTATAGTGAATAATGCTACAATAAATGGAGTACAGGTATTTTTTTGACATGTAGATTTTCTTTCCTTTGGATGCATACTCAGCAGTGGGATTGCTGGATTGTATGGTGGTTCTATTTTTAGTTTTTTGAGGACCCTCCATACTGTTTTTGATAATGGCTGTATAAACTTGCATTTCTACCAAGAGTGTATAAGAGTTCCTCTTTTTCTGTATTATTCTAACTGGGATGAGATGGTATCTCATTGTGGTTTTGATTTGAATTTCCCTAATGACTAGTGATGTAGAGCATTTTTTCATTTACTTGTTGACCATTTATATGTTTTCTTTTGAGTGATGTCCATTCAGATCATCTGCCCTTTTTAAAATTGGATGACGATGATTATTATTTGTTGTTGAGTTGTTTGAGTTTCTTGTATATTCTGGATATTAATCCATTGTCAGATAAATTGTTTGCAATTTTTTCCCATGCTGCAGGCTGTCTCTTCACTCTGTTCATTGTTCCCTTTGCTGTGCAGAAGAGTTTTAGTTTGATAATGTCTTTTTTTTTTTAATCTATTTTCACTTTTGTTGACTGTGTATTTGAGGTCTTATCTATAAAATATCTTCATAGACCAATGACCTGAAATATTTTCCCTGTTTTCTTCTAGTAGTTTCATAGTTTCTAATCTTACACTTAATTTTTTAATCCATTTGAGTTGATTTTTGTAATGGTGAGAGATAGGGGACTAGTTTCATTCTTCTGCATAAGAATATCCAATTTTTCCCAGCACAATTTGTTAAAAACTGTCCTTTCTCCAGTGAGCTTTTTTGACATCTTTGTTGAGAATCAGTTGGCTGTAAATATGTGGGTTTATATCTGGGTTCTTTACAATGTTACACTGGTCTATGTGTCTGTTTTTAAGCCAGTACCATGCTGTTTTGTTTATTATGCTGTTTTGTAAATATACTGTTTTGTAGCATATTTTAAAATCAGATAGTGTGATGTCTCTAGTTCTGTTTTTTGTTCAGAATTGCTTTGACTATTTGAGGTCATCTGTGGTTCTATACAAATTTTAGGATTTTTTTTTTTTTCTGTGAAGAATGCCATTGATATTTTGATAAAGATTACATTGAATCTGTAGATTGCTTTGGGTAGTATGATCATTTTAACAATATCAATTCTTTCAATCTATGGGCATTAGATGTCTGTCCACTTTTTTGTGCTCTCTTCAAATTTTTCATCAGTATTTAATAGTTTTCCTTGTAGAGATCTTTCACTTCTCTGGCTAAATTTATTTCTAGGTATTTTATTTTTTTTGTGGCTCTTATAAATGGGATTGCTTCTTGATTTTTTGTCAGCTTGTTTGTTCTTGATGTATATAAACGCTACTGACTTTTGCATGTTGATTTTATATCCTGTAATTTTACTGAATTTGTAAATTTGACTATTTGAGGTCATTTGTGGTTCTATACAAATTTTAGGATTTTTTTTTTCTGTGAAGAATGCCATTGATATGTTGATAAAGATTACGTTGAATCTGTAGATTGTAGATTATTGGTATAGGCTTTCAGCTTTTCTCAATATAAGATCATGTTATCTGCAAACAGGGACAGTTTGACATCCTCTTTCTAACTTGAATGCCCTTTATTTTTTTTTTTTTCACTTGCCTAATTGCTCTAGCTAGGACTTTCTGATAGATCCCACTTGATCCTGGTGCCTAATCTTTTTGATGTGCTACTAGATTTGGTTTGTTAGTATTTTGTTGAGCATTTTTGTATCTATATTCATCAGGGATGTTGGCCTATAGGTTTCTTTTTTTGTTGTTGTGGTGTCCTTTTCTGGTTTTGGTAGCATGGTAATGCTGGTTTCATATAATGAATTTGAAAGAACTCACACCTCTTCAATTTTTTGGAACAGTTTGAGAAAAATTGTTATTAGTTTTGCTTTAAAAGTTTGGTAGAATTCAGCAGTGAAGTCATCTGGTCCTGTGGTTTTCTTTGTTGAAAATTTTTATTATTGATCTTATTACTTGTTAATGGTCTGTTCAGCTTTTATATTTCTTCTTTGTTCAAGCTTGGTACGTTGTAAGTACCCAGGAATCAATGCATTTCCTCTAGGTTTTCCAATTTGTTGGCATATAGTTGCTCATGATAGACTTTCATGATCCTTTGAGTTTCTGTGGTATCAGTTGTAATGTCTTCTTTCTTCATTTCTTATTGTATTTGAGTATTTTCTCTTTTTTCATAGTCTAGTTAATGACATCAATTTTATGTTTTCCAAAAAACCAATTTTTAATGTTGTTAATCTTTTGTATTTTTTGGTGTCAATTTCATTGATTTTTGCTCTGATCTTTATTATTTCTTTCCTTCTAATTTTGGATTTGGTTTATTCTTGCTTTTCTAGTTCCTCGAAGTGCACTGTTCGGTTGTTTACTTGAAATCGTTCTGCTTTTCTGATGTAGGCATTTATTGCTATAAACTTCTTGTAGGCAGCATATAGTTGGGTCTTTTTTTTTTTTTAATCTCTTCAGCCAGTCTATGTCTTTTAATTGCAAAATTTAATCTTCTTACATTCAAGGCTATTATTGATAGGTGAGGACTTACTCTTGTCATTTTGTTAATTGCTTTCTGGTTGCTTTGTATATTCTTTGTTCATTTTTTTCTCTATTATTATCTCTGTGGTTTCGTGGTTTTTCACAGCGATAAGGTTGGATTTCTTCAGATATATTTTTAATCAAATTGAAATAGCAGGACATAGAAATATTAGTTTTACTACTGTAAAGATACAAGCAAGAACAGATCATCACAACAGGCAACATCTGTTCAGGGATGCATTGCTTATGCTGTAATCAGGGAATTGAAATGATTGTTTCTTTATCTTATTTTATTCTTACTCTCCCCCTTTATTGGGTACTATTATTATCTCCATTTAACTGCTGAAGAAACTCAGGCTGAGAGGTTAAGTGACTCATTCAAGGTCACCCAGCTGAGATGCGCCAGAACTATGAGCCTATGACTGTAAAAATCCTGAACCTGTGTTTTTAACCAGGACATTTTTCTGTCTCAGATGTGACAGTCTCCTATGAGATGAGCTTATGCAGTTCTAAGATGCTGGTGAGATGAGAAGAGACCTTGAATGTGAGGGTTAAGCTCCAATTAGAAGTTTGTGGACCAGAGACCTTGTGATCTGAATTTACCTCAGTGATAAATTCTCTGTTCTCTCTGTCCCCATTGGGAAGAGAAAAGGGTGTGAAAAAGACAATGGGGATGACTTTAGGTTGTTAGGTGAATGAGCCAGTGCAGCCCCAGGGCAGAGAAAACAGAGTGTAAGAGGGAAGGCTAGTTAAGGCAGTAATACTTTATGGCTTACTAATGAATTACATTTTATAGCCCAACTCCCTTAGGTTGTCTCTTCCTGTGATTAATTCTTGTTCTCCTTGTCCCCTTTAAGCTGACGGTTGTTGATAGGGAGCGTTCAGTGTTGAATGAGTAAAATGTACTAATGCATGTTCTCTTCAACCAGAGATAACCTTGCTCTAAACATGATGAATGTAACTTTTACAAGGGAAGATATCATCAGGAAAGAGGGCTTGCGGCTTATGCATCGGACACTCAGGTATAAGCTCATTGTCTAGCAGCATTTCAATCTCAATCTCCCTCTCTCTTTTTCTCCTGACCACTTTGAATCACTTAATCTTTCTGTGAGTGTCCCTAAAATGAAGTGATTCACTGATGTAAATAAGCCAACTGACTGCTTTGTCCTGGATTTAATCAACAACTTTTTTTCCCAAAAAATATTTCACACGTTTTTCTTCCCAAGTTAGCAATGAAACAAAGAAGCAGGATTTTCGGGAAAACTGTAGTGCTTAAAAGTCATTAAGAGTCATTAAATTACACAGGATTAGAAGTGACCTGTGTAATTTTGGGGGATCAGAGGACTTTGGTTCTCCTTATGTGTGCTTGTGTGCAGACTCGCGCAGACTTGGAGGGAGAACAGAGAGGTTTTTCTGGTTAGGATTATACACTTAGTAATTCAACCCAAGTTGTCTCAATACCAGACTTCTTAGTTTTGGCCCACGCCATCAAAATATACAAAATAAAACCACCAGTCACTATGATTGTTATTTATAGGGGTGTGTTCAGTATTGAGAAAGTTCTAGATAAGGTGGGAAGGCTGACACCTTGGCTGGGACTCAGAAGAGAGGCACACACAATGTCCATGCCTATTTGAAAATAGAAGAAAAAAAAAGAAAAGCTATTTTTGCATGAAGAAATTATTTGCACATCTAGGTTCTTCCAGCTCTTACAAAGGATCTCTTCCATGCTGGCAGGAAAAGACTTTAGCTTAAAGAGGAAGAAAAAAAAATCTCTGTCCCAGAACTGATAACCAAATAAAATACTGTTATATTTTCTGTCTAATAAGCACAAGAAGTTCCATAACTCCCTTGATTAAGCATATTATCCTTCTTCAGAAAGTCAGCATGATTTATGCAAAAAGTGATTTGGACATACTTTCTCCGGCCATGGAGATTTCATAATTCCTGGTGTATGTCTGGAAAATCTCCCCTCGTCATGAGTCCAAACCAAATTAATGTCTTCCAGAGTGACCTGAGGAATTAATGAGGTTTTTGCTGTCAGTTTTACCCATCCAGGGTCAAGTAAATCATTTGCTGGCTCTTGGGCCGCTGTTTGTCTGCTGCCTCTCTGACTCCACGTTCAATGATAACAACGTTGCAGATGCCTTTGAAATACGGCATCACCGACACTCTCCGTCCATCTGCTGGGACATATTTTAGGCTCTGCTTCTCTTTCTGCTGTAAACTCTGCCTTTAATGGAGTCAGTAATTGCTGATAAATGGGGTATCAATGAAGTCAGTGCACTGGAGGTTTCCCCATTCTTTTCTGCTGATGTTTGCTATTTAAATCTCCTCGGATGTTACTTAAAATTATTGTGTGCCCAGCTCTTTAATTCCCCTACTGGTGTTCCTGGCTGAAGACTTGAGTTATTTTTTCCCTTCTTCTTTTTGGACAAACTAAAGCTGGATGGGAAGAGGCTTTCCTGGGGAGCTTTTTGTTTTTCCTACCAGAAGCAGCTCTCAAACCTGTCAGATCAC
Organism: Cebus imitator; assembly: GCF_001604975.1. Lineage (NCBI taxonomy): Eukaryota > Metazoa > Chordata > Mammalia > Primates > Cebidae > Cebus > Cebus imitator. Next base: position 4,233,937 of record NW_016107357.1, read on the forward strand.
GTGCACAGAACTGGTAGGAGTCTTTTGGCTTTTTCTGCCCCTCTCCCACCATCCACATGCCCGGACCAGCTTTTTGGTAAACCTAAACTATGAGATTGAAGGTTTCAAAAGTTTGACTGACCTGGTATTTCTTGACTAAAGGTCTAGAGTTTTAGTGTTTGTAGATAATCTCATCACTGTTTTTTTTGGCCTTTGTTTCTTTAGCTGTTTACAAATGAAAATTAAAAGTAAAGGCAAAGATTGCCTCTCTCCATCCTGTTCTCCTCATTTTACTTAATTTTCCATTTTGCCTGAATATATGATTGAGCTGCAGATGCTGATGAGGCAGTCCTGACAAGGGCAGGTGATGTCTCATGTGCATCCTTAGCTACGTGTATGGAGGAACCAGATCTTGCTGCTTCCCACTTAATGTTTCAAAATAGGAAAACCTGCAAACATTACCCACCAACCCTGGGTTTCTGCTACCAGCCTGCCACAGGGATGTAAACAGGCTCCATGAGTCATAAAAGACCGAAGTTTAGTCTGAGTCTCCTTGACCTCCCAGAACCTCGGTTTACTCAGCTATAAAATGGGGATGATCAGAGGCGCCTTACTTACCACATGGGATTTGGAAATGCTGCTATTCTTGCTGCTGACATTTTTGAACACTTATGTGTTAAGTATGAAGCTAAACATCTTTGCTGTTTTATTTCCTTTAACCTTTACAATAGTTCTATAAGGTGAGTACTAAATAATCATATTACCAACAAGAAAATATAGACAGCCATAAAATAATGAGTTTTTTTACATTTTATAGCTCTTACCATTTCCAAAACAATTTTTTTTTCAATCTGAGAGCAGGTACTGTTTATTAACTGACCAGCTTAGAAAAATAATCATGGTAGACACCTTAGTTCAGTCTTCTAATAAGCCTGTTGGTCTAATCTTCCCTGTTGCCAGCATCTCTGCCTTCTACAAAATGGGTGGTCTTTTTCTTCATTCTACCTTGTGGAGAAGATACTTTGAAGGGCCACAGGAAGTTATTTGCTTTTTGAAGCGTTTTCCAACAGTATAGACCTCATGAATCGGATCCTCCATGCAGATGATGCCATATTTACCAAGAGATAGGGCAGTCAAAACGTTATCTGTCAAAGCAATTCGCTTCTTTTTGATTTTGCCACGTTTGTAGATTAGTTCATTTACTGACTTCAGATTTGGGTACCCACATGCCATGTATGGCTCTACAATCCTCAGCATGTTAACTGAAGCCTTGTTGAGCTTCACAAAGGTTCCATTGAAGATTTGATGAAGGTGCAACACCTTTCAGGCCTTTGGGCTCACATCACTGATACCTCTGATCCTGATGACAAACTCCAATTTGGGTTCTGCAGGTACACAGAAGTTGCCAGCTTTCCTTGCCATCCTTGCCATTCGAATTTCAGTTGTGTACATCTGCCTATATTCCTTGCGATAGTGCTTTGCTTTTTCATAGATAAGCTTCCTCCTTGCCTTTCAAAGCATCTTTTGGACAAACTTCTTTCTCAGGCACTTGATCTTCAGCTCTGTGAAATTCCTTTGCTTTTTCTTAAGGGTTCTGGCACAGCAGGAACCACATTCGTCTCTTCTACACCCTCCATGGTTCCAGAAAAAGAGGAAGTATCCAAAACATTTTTGCATATGTTATTTCATCTTTTCCCTTCAAAAACATTGTTAGGTCTTCAGTATTTTCTTCTTTCTCCTTTCCCATCCCCTTTTCCTCCCTCTTCCCCTTCCCCTTCCTTGACAAGGTCTCACTCTGTTGCCCAAGCTGGAGTGCAAGTGTCATGATTATGGCTCACTGCAGCCTCCTAGGCTCAAGAGATCCTCCCACCTCAGCCTCCTGAGCAGCTGGGGACCACAGGCATGTGCCACCACACCCAGCTAATTAGAAAAAAATTTTGGAGTGCAGTGGCGTGAGCCAGGGTCACTGCAACCTCTGCCTCGTGGCTTTAAGTGATTCTCCTGCCTCTGCCTGTTGAGCAGCTGGGATTACAGGCACGTGCCACCATGCCCAGCTAATTTTTGTATTTTTAGTACAGATGAGGTTTTACCATGTTGGCTAGGTTGGTGTCAAACTCCTGGCCTCAAGTGATCCACCTGCCTTGGCCTTCAAAAGTGCTGCGATTACAGGCGTGAGCCATGGTGTCCAGCCTTATGTTCCTTTAATGGGGCTTTAAAAAGAGACTGAGAAGTTTTCTCGAGATCACAAAAACCAGGAAGGGAAGTGTTGCTACTTGAAAGAGACATAATAGCTATAAATATGCTTTAAAAATAGCCAGGTTAATAATATATTTAGATGCCTGCTTGTCTTTGGTCTGATATGATTTGTTAAAAGACTACTGGAAAACAGCCTTACCATCCTCAGATATGAAATTCGACCTGTAAATAAACAGACGGAAAACTATAAACTATTACGAGTAAGCAAGTGATAAGTAAGGAAGGAAGGAGAAGATGTGGAAGAAAATAGTGACTTCAGTGAGGAACTTTAGGGAAGTTGGTAAAACTTGGGTCAGAAGTTGAGAGGACACTTTGATGAACAATTTTGATAAAACTGAAAATGTCAGTGAGCTAAATCTCTAATATTTCTCATCTATTTTTGATTTTGTTCAGCTGGGAAATAACCTCAGAAGTTTTTCGTCCGTGGTTTGTTTTACATTTGTGGGAAATGGGTGTGTGGTATATGTAGCTATTTCAACTTAAAACAAAAAGTACAAGGAAGATGAGAATTAACTCCAGGACACAAAATTGGATGAGGTTCCCCTTTGAACGGTAAAGATTTGCTTCTTTGTTTTTCTAGGTCTGCTCCTCCGTCTTTACCACCCCCAATGCACACTTAAGTCCTGGGTGCTTGCCCATTGCAAAGGACTAACTGGAAAATGTGTGTGGGCCTGTGGGTGTGGTGGGGAGAAGGCAGGTGCAGAAAAAGAGAATGAGATTATTTGACCAGGAACAAGTAGAGTAAGAGTGTACAGTTTAAATAGGAGCCTCAGAAATAATCCTCCCAACCCCTGGCTATTTTCTTTTGTCTCCATAATTTTGCCTTTGAACCATACAGTATGCAGCCTTTTCAGATTAACTTATTTCATTTAATAATGTGGATATAAGCTTCTTTCATGTCTTTTCATGGCTCGCTAACTCTTTTGTTTAGCACTGAGTAATATTCTATTGCTTCACCTACTGAAGGACATCTTAATTCCTTCCAAGCGTTGTTGACTATGAATAAAGCTGCTATAAACACCTGTGTGCAGGTTTTTGTGTAAACATGACTGTAATATTTTAAGGTCATACCTACAGAAGTATAATTAATATACAGTAATAGTCACTCTTTTTAGTGTAGAATTTGCAAAGTTTTGGCGATTTCATCTAATCATGCAGCCAACACCACAATCAAGACAGAGAAGAGTTCCCTCACTTCTCTACATTTCCTCCTATTACTTTTTCATCCATCCCTCTCACCACCCCCAGCCCTTGACAATCACAAGTCGGTTTTCTGTCTGTATACTTTTGCCTTTTCCACATGTTGTATAAATGGAGACATACTGTGTGTGTCTGTGTCTATGTATGTATGTGTATGTATCTCTCTCTCAAAAAAAAAAAAAAAAAGAAAGCCCACAGGATCACCACACTTGGTGAGACTAGAATAGCTGCTCAGCCAGACTTCTCCATGGTGAAGTCCTGAGTTTGAAACTCTCTTAACTGTTACCTGCTAGTGCAAAACCGTTGGCAAATCAAAGGATACTTGAGCCTAAGTTTTCTCATTGGGAATATTGGGGGTGGGGGAGGGTAATACCTAGCTCACAGGACCATGGTGAGTATGAGATGGAATTAAGTATGTGAAAGGGTTTAAAGCATTAGGAGCTGCCAGTATTAATTACTAGCGATCCCCTGTCCAACGTTTCTATATGTGACATCTAAGGGAAAATTAGAATCAAGGACCCCCTTGAAACCAAAAGGAGGCAAGCAAAAGTGTGGAAGACATGGGAAGGACAGACTCATTCTTTATCCTGATGGTGGCAGTGGTAGGGGTGGTGACAGCAGGGGGCACGTGGGTTCTGGCCTGATCCAGTGTGTATTTGGAGTTTGGCAAAGTTTCTTTCCTCACTGGAGTCTTTGTCTTTTCTTTCTACTGGCTGCTTTCCTTCACAAATGCCCCCTACCCACCCACCCCCAAAGCAAGCAGACAACCCCTGAAAATGTAGGGCAGTGGGTAATTTGTTTCTCCAGAATTCAGAGCCAACGTGTTTTACCTTTCAGATCTTAGTGTTTGTCAGCTGAAAGTAAACTGTAGCTTAGCTTTATCTAATTTCCCAACAAGCACTGCAGTATATCATGAAACAGAAATGAAATTAAGTGCTTGGGAATTTCTCATAACCAACTGCAGGCTGCAGCAGGTGCTTCTCCCCTCCCAGCCCACCTCTGGAGAGTTCCCTTGTGGAGATTGCTATGACTTTCCTGTTTGGCAAGGGTCTGTGGTTTTCAAACCATGCAGATTCTGATGGGTCTGGAAGGCCATTAACCTTGTCCTACCTTCAACAATAATCAGTTTTGCCTCCCAAGGTTGTGACAAAGTGGCTAGGAGCTCCAAGGAATGGGATCTCTCAGCTCACCTCACATCAATTAGGGTTTAGTTTGTGAGGCTGCTGGGCAAGAAGACTTTGCATAGCATGGAAAGGAAGAGGCCATGCACTGTGAGAGTAAACTTCTTAGGCTGGCTGAGAGGTGATGGCCACGCACACCATGCCTGGAGAGCTCATCTTTGGGTGCTGTGAGGTATTTAAACAGTCCTCTTTTGCTGTGTCACTGCCGTTATTACTAGACAGAGGGAGTGGCTACTGTGTTGTGATGTGGCTATGCTTTAAAGAGCAAAATCCACATCCCTGAATGTAAGCATGACAGTAGCCAGCTCATAAAACAGGGCCTGGATCAGGCTTTAGCGGTGCCTACACATTGAATGAGTGAATAAACACGTAAATGAATGTGTGAAGTCATCTATGGTCAGTAACCAGGGAGGAAATATGTTTCTGGATTATAAACAGAACCATTGGAAGGGCCCCAGTGGTGAGAAGAGAACCATGATCACCTTGGTTTTAGGTGAGAAGGGTGATGACATTTTGACTTGAAGGATGCTCCTGATGGAAGAAAGGAGACTACATGAGCTTAGCACAGTGATCTGGGGTAGGAGCCAGCAAAGACAGATAGCAGAGGGCCATCGATGCCAAACTAAGTAGTTTGGGCTCTATCCTGAAGGCAAGGAGAGAAGACAGTAAACAGTTTTAAGCCTAAATGTGACATGAATGCAGATGTCTCATCTATCTATCTATCTATCTATCTATCTATCTATCTATCTATCTATCTACCTATCTACCTACCTACCTACCTATCTATCTATCTATTTATCTATCTATCTAGTCTTTCTATGGACTGAAGTGTGTCCTCCAAAATTAATATATTGAAATCCTAACCCCAAAAAGTGACTGTACTTAGAGGTAGGGCTTATAGGAGATAATTAAGATTAAATGAGACCATAAAGCTAGAGTCCTAATCAGATAGGTTTGTCATCCTGATCAGATAGATCTGCCTTGTGAGAAGAGGAAGAGAGATGGGGAGAGCCCTCTCTTTCTTGGAATGCACACACTGAGGCAAGGCCATGGGAGGACATGGTGAGAAGGCAGCTACAGTGCCCTTATCAGACACTAACGCTGCTGGTATCTTGATCTTGGACAGCTTTGAGAACTGTGAGAAATAAGTTTCTGTTGTTTAAGCCCATGGCCTTTTGTTACTGCAGCCCAAGCTGACTAAGATGCAGAAACAAAATGGGAGCGGCCAACTCTCCAGGTCCAGCCAGGATCTGGCAAGGATGGTCATCTGGAATTGTGCCGGGAAATTTAACAGGGGTTGGGGGCAGTGGATTATCTCTCAAAGATGAGGCAGACAGAGCACCTCCCCACAGAAAGTGCAGATGGCTTCAAGTCTGAAGCCTTGGCCTCAGTATGCTCCTAGGGCTCACTAAATCTTTAGGAGGATACATAAAGAAGAGACTCAAATTGTGGGTTGACATGTGCAGGTTGATCCTAGGATTGAGACTCTCCAGATGGGAGTGCCAAGACCCAGGTCAGCACAGGGCATGAATGGCTGCAGTCACAAGTGTGATGAGCAGAAGTGTGGTCAGCCAGCATGGGGCCTGGTGCAGAGGCTGGGCTGGGACTCACCCTGTGTAGGGAAACCCAATATACAGAGGCTATGAACTTGCATTTTCTCTGTATCCTGTCAGCAACCTGTGCAGTGGCAAATACCTAAGAGGTTTACAAGCTATGTAGGAAATGTTTGACAAGAACAGCGATCTGTTGTGACATTGCTTATGCATGTGTAAATTTTTTCCTAATATGTGTAATCTCATTTTGTGGCTATTTAGCCAATTAGGGATTACAAAGATAGGACGTAAGTGTTACCAGACAGCTCATGAAATAATTGATTACTAGCAGGCTTCAATTAAGTGTAAGTTTACACTGTTAAAAGTACAATAACTTGCTGATAGGTGTTGGAAGTATACCCCAACTCTGTCCCATCTGTCCTCATTCAAAGCCCCTTCCTCCCTCTTCCTCCCCCTGTCACAAAGAATGACATAATTTCCTTACCGGTTGTCAGTCCTACATGATCCTCATATGACTGGGCAAATAAACAGTGTCTGCCTCATCATAATGGCTAATAATACCAGGTCTCTTCCAGGAAAGTTTCAAAATAAGAGAACTAGATGAGAAAAGCAATTGCCACATATTTATGGCCTTGAATGTGCTTGTCACCGTGCCATGTCCTCTTACGCATTTCCCCTTTTTTTCCCAATCATCATTGTGTTTTTACTCCATTTATTGAGAGAGTCATTTTGAGGAACAAATGGTTTCATGAAGACACAGGCAGGCCCGGCCTGGTTAACTTTAGCAGGATGGGTCTAACCATAAGAGGCGAGGGTATGAACCAATCCTTGTTCGCTGGACTGAGAAGGAGATGATTTCAGGAAATTAAATCCAACAGGCAGAAAAGATGATAAACTGGTAGGTACCAGGCATAGGGAGAGCCAACAGAAGGTGACAGAGAGTCTAGCCAGGCCAGTGGGACAAGGCTATGGGGATTAACAGACAGGAATCACCAATAGTAAGCAGCATTTATTGAGGCCCCACTGTGCGCTGGGTACTGTTAGATGGTTTCTTTGCAGCATCTGTGACTCTGACATAAAACTGATGCTCTAGCAAATTTAACATCCTTTAATGCACATATTAATCATTCAAAGTAAAGATTTTGATGAATGTGATTGTACAGAACTGAACAAAGCATTGAGGGGTTAAGTCCCAGGCCCACATGGCTACTAAGTGATAAGGCTGTAAGTGAAGTCCAGAGTCTACTCCAAAGGCTGTGCTCTTCCTCAACACAGGCACACACATGCACACACATACACACATACACTTCGGTCAGACAGAAGTTCACTCGTCCAAGTAGCAGCCCAGTTTCCCTGACTCTGTCACTTAACCTCTGGAGGCCTGGAGGGTGATGGTTAGGCTTTGGGACTATTGGAAGCTCAGGCCTTTCCTTAGTGATGTGGAGCAGGAAAAATCTGGTTCTCCAGATATCTTCTACACAAAAGCTGTGGAATAAATGGTGGGCTGAGAAAGGAATAGAGGACTGTGTGGGGCTCAGAAACATGAAGATAATAATATAGGGGATTAGAGGAGAAAGGAAGTAAATCAGGAAAAGAGAAGGGAAAAGAGCGATAGGGTCACAAAGCTAGTGAACGGAAGGAAGGAGGGTTGGAAGTTACGGAGATAATAGGCTACTTAAGTCAGCCTGCAACTTGGTCACAGATGGGACCAACAGCTTCTTGGACTTATGCACCACAAGAAGGCCCCAGGGTCATGTGAGTGTTGGATACCTATCCATCTGTCTGTCTATCTGTCATCTATCTATCTATCTATCTATCTATCTATCTATCTATCTATCTATCTATCCATCCATTTGTCCTATCTATCCATCCATTCATTCATCTATCCATTTATCTATCCATCCATTTATCCTATCTATCTATCTATCTATTTATCTAATCTATCTATCTATCTATCTATCTATCTATCTATCTATCTATCTATCTATTTATCTAATCTATCTATCTATCTATCATCTATCTATCTATCATCTCTGCTATGAACTGAATTGTGTCCACCAAAAATTGATATATTAAAATCTTAACCCTCAATGTATTAGTGTTTGGAGATAAGAGTTTTAGGAGAACATTAAGATTAAAGAAAGTCACTCATGTTCTGAATAGATTATAAATTCAGTTTTCCTGTCTGAAAGGTATGTAGTGGTGTAGGCGGTATGTGTTTAACCAAAAGAAGAAATTGAATTTTCCGCTATTAATGGGAAGTACATAAGAGTTTCTATTTGTGTGTTCATTACCTATGTGGTGTTTCAAATTAGTATTTCTGTTGTAAAAACCTACCACCCTCTTAGGCTTCGTCTTGCTTGAGGACCACTTCCTTCATCTTGAAACTTCTCTGCTCTCTGTGGTTCACACTGCTTGCTGATTCTCTTGCAGCTCTCCGACTTTCTTTTGCAGTTCTTCTAATTCATTTTCATCAGCTCATCCCTTAAAAATTGAGCTCCAGGCCAGGTGCAGTGGCTCAAACCTGTAATCCCAGCAGTTTGGGAGGCCAACGCAGGAAGATCTCTTGAGTCCAGGAGTTGAGACCAGCCTGGGCAAAATAATAAAACCCCATATCTGCAAAAAAATACGAAAATTAGCTGGGCATGGTTGTGCGCATCTGTGGTGCCAGCTACTTGGGAGGCTGAAGTGGGAGGATTACCTCCTGAGCCTGGAGAGGTGGAGGTTGCAGTGAGCCAAGATCATGCCCCTGCACTCCAGCCTAGGCAACAGAATAGGACCCTGACTCAAAAAAAAAAAAAAAAAGGAATTGAGCTCCACCTTTTACTAGGTGGCTATTATGCATAATAAGCAACCCCTAAACTTAGTGGCTTTAGATAATGGCCATTTATTTAGCTAACAGTCAGTAAGTCAGCTGATGTCAGGTGGATACCTCCTCTATCTGTTTCTATCTGTGGCCTGCTACCAAATCAGCTGGAGGCTGGCTGGTTTAGGATAGCTTCAACTGGCATGGCTTGGCTTGACTTGACCCCACATGGTATCTATCCTCCAGGAGGCTAGCCTGATCTTATTTACACAGTGGCAGCATTCTAAGGGAAAGAAAAGGAGTGAACAATGCCCTTGTGACTTGCCCCCCAAAAATTCCAAGGGGAATTTTGTCTAGGCCTGTATTTTCTGATTCCTGATTTAGAACAGAGGATGAGCACATGAACTCCCTGAGAAGTATGTGTATTTCTTACAGAATAATTAGAGGCTTTTCCTATTTGATCATCTATTCTTCCTTGTGCTTTTTTAACCCCCAATCTTGACCCTGCAGGACCCTCCCTTTAGGGTGCCCTCTCTTTCAATTTTTTTCCTCTTTTTGTCTCTGATTATCTTCCCACACCTCAGGACTTTTGCCATCACCTTAAATAGACAGAAAATTCCTCTTGTGACAGGTCCTCTTCCAGGGGTCTAGGATTGGACCTTGCGTAAAGTCATTTCTGTTGCATTGTATGGGAACAAAGCAAGTCACAAGGACAGTCCACATTCAAAGGGTAGGGAAAGACTCTCTTGGTGGGAAGAAAGGGAAAATCACCTTGCGCAGAGGTAAAGGTATGGAAAGGCATGAAGAATTGTGGCCATTTTCCCAAAAAATCTGCCTTGCTAGGATTCTACCCTTGGTTTTCTAATGTTCTCTTTAGATAAATTTGATTAATGTCATAGTGTTCCCCTTATCCCATGTCCCATGATATCACATATTGCCTTCTGTAAAATTTAATTTTCTTCTGTCAAATTTTGAAGACTGCCTGTACTTTTGTCATCACCTTAAATAGAAAATTCTGCAGCAGGGCATGGTATAATTTGTTAAAAGAATTCTGGATTAGAACTAGTGGGAGAGCTGCTACTTTTCTACCAGAACCAGATTCTTCCCTTCTTTAACAGGAGAACTGGTCAGCATTAGCTGGTTATTAGAGTTGCCATGACTTTAACTCTCAACAGGTCTACTTTTTCCCACTTATTAGAGACTACATTTTCCAGCCTCCCTTGTTACATTAATCAGGCCATGTACCTTATTTCTGGCCAATGGGATGTGAGCAGAATAAAAGCCAGCCAAGAAAGGGGTCTTAGCTGCCCTGCCTCTTCTTTTCCCAGGGCTTTTCCCCGGAGAAAGGAACCCCATGAAGAATGGCAGAGTCATCCTGTAAGAGCTGGAGTATCTACTTCTCAATTGTGAAGTAGGAGAAAAACTATAATCTTATTTAACCTTTGAACGTGGGGTCTTCAAAAAGTTCATGGAAAATGCATATTATGAAAAATTACACGAGTCTCATTTTTTTTTTGTACCTAAATAAACTCGTCCTAACTTGTTTGATCAGAATCTAGTTTGAGGCACAAAAGATAAAGCATCTGTTTGAAAAGAGCCCCAATCAGAGCAACATAATTTCTGCTAAAATTGAAGCAAGAACAAACAAATTTATGATGGAGCTTGTGTGGACAAATGATAAAACTGTTGGTGCTTTACAAAAAGTTTATGGGGCCAGTGTCCCGGAAGAATTGGAATTTCATAAATGGATAGTTCATTTTAAGAAGGGATGAGATGATATTGAAGATGAAGCACACAGTGGCAGGCCATCCACATCAGTCTGTGAGGAAAAACTTAATCTTATTCACTCCCTGATTGAAGAGGACTGATGATTAACAGCAGAAACAATAGTCAGCTCCATAGACATCTCAACTGGTTCAGCTTTCTCAATTGTGACTAAAAAATTAAAAAGTTGAGCAAACTTTCCACTCAATGGTTATGAAAACTCTTGTGCCCAGATTAGCTGCAGACCAGAGACGAGCGCTTGACAGAAATTTTAAACAAATGGAGTCAAAATACTGAAGCATTTCTTTGAAGAATTGTAACAGAAGATGAAACACGGCTTGATCAGTATGATCCTGAAGACAAAGCACAATCAAAGCAATGTCTACCAAGAAGTGAAAGTGGTCCAGTCATGGCAGAAGTGGACCAGTTGAGAGTAAAAGTCAGGGCAAAGGTTTTTTTGGATGCTCAAGGCATTTTGTCTGTCGACTTTCTGGAGGGCTAAAGAGCATAATATCTGTTTGTTATGAGGGTGTTCTAAGAAAGTTAGCTACTACTTTAGCAGAAACATTTCTGGGAAAACTTCACTAGAAACCCATTGTCCATGATGGCAATGCTCCTGCTCATTCCTCTCATTAAAAAGGGCAATTTTGTAAAAGTTTCAGTGGGAAATTCTTAGGTATCCACCTCACAGTTCTGAGTTGGCAACTTCTTTTTGTTTCCTAATCTTTGAAAATCTTTAAAGGGCACCCACTTTTTCCTCAGTTAACAATGTGCAAAAAATGTACCGACATGGTTAAATTCCCAGGACTCTCAGTGTTTGTTTTGTTTTTTGAGACTGGGTCTCACTCTGCTGCTCAGGCTGAAGTATAGCCTTGAACTTCTGGGCTCAAGTGATCCTCCTGCCTCAGCTTCCCAAGTAGCTGGGACTATAGGCCACTGTGCCTGAACCCCTCAGTTCTTTAGGGATAGACTGTATGTCCAGTATCACTTACAAAAGTGTCCTGAGCTTGGTGGAGATTATGTTGAGGAATTGATTATATTTTTATCTTTATTTATTTATTTATTATATTTTTATCTTTAAATTCCATTTTTCCATGAGCTTTTCGAAGTCCCCTTTTATTTGTGAGGGCTTGTATTACAGAGCTTAGCTTGTGCCCTAACTAATAGGGTGATGGGAGAGGAGCGTGAATGATGGCAAATGACTATGGAAATGCCAGGCTGGGGTCCCAGTGGCTTGCTGGACTTCAAGGTGGGAGGTGGTACCACTCTTTCCATTTTTTTCTTTCATTTTCCACATTATTTAGCATTTCTTTGTTTTTCTATCTCCCCTTCTCCAAGGCATTTCTCTTCTGTTCTCTTTTTCATTTCACAACATTTCTATAGTGGTGTGGTGGGAAATCTCTTATAAGCTTGATCTTAAGAGAGAAAATTAGCAACCACAATGGAGGTTAATCATATTATATTAGACATCAAGGAGTATGCTTTATTTTGCAAAAATAAGAGTTAAAAATAATATTGTGGGCGTTTGTATACCCTTCATCAAGCTTCTCCTAATGTTAACATCTTTCATTTGGTACATTTATTAAAATTAAAAGCTTATCAATGATATAGTACTATTTGCTAAACTATGCACTTTATTCAGTTTCTCCAATAATGTTCTATTTCTATTCCAGGGTCCAGTCCAGTCTACCATGCTGCATTGAGTTGTCATGTGCCCTTAGTCTCTTCCAATCTGTGATAGCCTCTTGGTTTTTCCTTGTCTTTAATGACCTTGATACTTTTGACACTTTTTGGTTAAGTGTTTTGTTGATTGTTCTTAAATTTACATTTGTCTGATCCTATCTCATGGCTAGGCTGAGATTAGAGATGGTGGAGAAGAATATATCAGAAGTGAAATACCCTGCTCAGTATACCATGCCCAGAGATACATACACACACACATATATATATATACACACACACACACACACACATATACATATATAAACGTATGTATATACATATACATATATAAACACATATATATGTGTGTGTATGTATATGTGTGTGTATATGTATATATATGTTGTGCCCTAACTAATATGGTGATGGGAGAGGAGTGTGAATGATGGCAAATGAGATTAATGATGGTGGAAAAGAGTGTATATATAGTGTGTATATGTATATACACACACATACACACACATATATATGTATACACATATGTATGTATTTAGTGGGAGCATTAGCATTAATCACTTGACACCAGAATTTACTGTACAGTTACTATTTTCACCTTTTCATATTGTATTTGGTAGAAGTAAGTCAGTTAACACCAGCCCAAATTCAAGGGAAGCGGAATTAAACTCTCGGAAGGAAGAGTATCAAAGAATTTGTGGATGTAAGTTAAGACCACCACAGTAATTAATAAATATTTCATGGAGATATTTTGAGGCTCTACACTATCCTGTTTCAGCTTAAAGCTTCTGTCACTAATTTTAGCTGCAGCAATTATTACTATGTTCTAGTAGTGATTTTCTATTTTTCACATTCCTTCTATTTATCATTGACAATCTGTTGTCAGATTTATCCTTTTTTCCATTTATTTATTTACTTAATCACTTATTTATACCAGTACGGGCTTATAGATACTTATTTTATTATTGAGGTTATAATCCAGTACTAGGATTATTTTGCCCCTCAGATTGTTCCAGCTATGTTCATCAGGTGCCTTAAGATAGGCACCTGTGTCCTTTTAAGATATTTGTTTTTATTTTTTATTATTGTGGGTACATAATAGGTGTATATATTTTGGGGGTACATGTGATGTTTTGATATAGGCATAAAATGTATAATGATCAAATAGGGTAGTGGGGGTATCCAGCACCTTAAGCATTTATCATTTTGTGTATGTGTGTGTGTGTGTGTATGTTAGGAACATTCCCATTTCACTCTTTTAGTTGTTTTAAAATATACAATAAATTATTGTTAGCTATAGTCACCCTATTGTGGTATCAGACCCTAGATGGTATTTATTCTATCTAACTGTATTTTTGTATCCATTATCCATCCCTGCTTTTCTCCTCCTCCCTGCTACCCTTCCCAGCCTCTGATAACCATCATTCTACTGTCTATCTCCATGAGATCAATGTTTTTTAGCTCTCACATGAGTGACAACATATATTTTTCTTTTTGTACCTGCCTTATTTCACTTAACCTAATGCCTTCCGGTTCCATCCATGTTGTTGCAAATGACAAGGTTTTATTCTTTTTATTGCTGAATAATAGAATAATACATAATTCCATTGTGTATACATATCACATTTTCTTTATCCATTTATCCATTGATGGACACTAAGGTTGATTCCATAGCCTGGTCATTGTGAATAGTGCTGCAGTAAACATGGGAGTGCAGACAGCTCCTTGATATACTAATTCGAGTATATTCTTTTTGATATATACTTGTGTCCTTTTGATAAGCCCCCATTTTTAATTTTTTTTTGTTAGCACGTCTTTACTTTTTGACACTATTAGAGATCATCCTGTGTTTTCTATGCTCCTGCTCTAGGACCAACCATTTCTGTAAGGATTACTGGTTTCTCTTAGTGGAGAATGATGTTTAGAAATCAATGTCTGGACACTAGGTGTGCTCATTGCTACTGGAGTGTCACTGCTTCTGGCACCTCTGAGCAGACACAGCTCCTAACCCGTGAATACACAGATATTTAGATTTATTTCTGTATCAGTTTATCTCTGAACATATTAAACATGAGTTCATTCTGGTATCTTTGATTCTAATCATATCACGGGACTTATTGTAGATTTCCCTTTGTTGTTTATTTGTAACTTCTTTCACTTACAGTAGAACACCTGGATATTTTAGATTTCCTTATTTGTTCCATCCTAGTATATATGCAAAGTCGTTTCAAAATTGTTTACCTATACCCCTGTGAGAAACAACCAGAGTAGAGTGTTTATGTACAGTTATTCTTGCTTGTAGCTTTACCGTATGCAAACAGTTTTCCAGTGTTTCACAGATAAATTTCCTTTTCCCTTACCTTTTTCAATAATGCTTTGTCATACATTTATAAACAGTTAAATCTATTTGTCATAATTTACATTATATCTGGGCTCTGCTGAATATCTTGGTTGATTTAAAAAAATTGTACGTAGTGAAGTTCACTCTTTGTGTTATACAGTTTTATGGGTTTTGGCAAGTTCATAGAGTCATTTATCTACCACCACAGGACTATAAAGAACAGTTCTAATATCCTAAAATTTCCTTATATGGTTTCTTCGTAGTCAATACCCCCTCTCTACTCCGGTAATCACCGATCTGTTTTCCACTCCTACCGTTTTGCCTTTTCCAGAATGTCATAAGATGGAATAATATAATATGCAGCATTTTGGGACTAGCTTCTTTTGATAAAAATGCACTTAAGATTCACTTAAGTTGTTGTGTCACTCAATAGTTTGTTCCTTTTAATTGATGAGTAGTATCTCATTGTGTGGATATACCACTGTTTATTTTATCCATTCACCTGTTGTAGGACATCTGGTCTGTTTACAGTTTTTTAAATTATGAATAAAACTGAAATAAATATTCACATTCAGGTTTTCATGTGAATGTTTTCAGTTCACCTGAGTAAATACCTAGAATTGGGATTACTATGGGTTGTGTGGTAAGTGTGCATTTAACTATATAAGAAATTGCCAAACTGCTTTCCAAAGTTGCTTTACCATTTTGTATCCCCAGTTAGTAATAAATGACAGTCCCGTTTCTCATTGTCTCCAGCATTTGGAATCCTCATTTAAAAATTTTTATTTTTTGCCATTTTTATAGATGTGTAGTGGTATCTCATTTGGTTTGAATTTGCATTTCCCTAATGATAATTGGGTTGTTTATTTTCTTGTTAGATTTTTTTTTTTTTTTTTTTTTT
>NW_016107357.1:4249728-4266934 GCF_001604975.1 Cebus imitator
AGTAGAGACGGGGTTTCACCATGTTGACCAGGATGGTCTCGATCTCTTGACCTCGTGATCCACCCGCCTTGGCCTCCCAAAGTGCTGGGATTACAGGCTTGAGCCACTGCGCCCGGCCCTATTTTCTTGTTAGATTTTAAGAGCTTTTCTTTTCTTAAAAAACATTAAGGATACAAGTCTTTTATCAGATATGTGATCTGCAAATATGTTTTTCAGTCTGTGATTTGTCTTTTCATTTTATTTTATTTTATTTTTTCAGTTTGGGCTTCACTGTGTTGCCCAGGCTGTTCTCAAACTCCTGATCCATTGAGGATCCTCCCATCTCAGCCCACTGAGCAGCTGGGACAACAGGCATGTGTTACCAGACCCAGCAGTCCTTTTATTTTCTTAAAAGTGTTTTTGTAGAACAAGTTTCTTATTTTGGTAAAGTCCAATATATCAAGATTTTTCTTTAGGAATTATGTGTTTAGTATGTTATATTGAACTTTTAGAGTGCCACAAAACACCATTTAAGTCATAGTATATTTAATCTTTTTAATGTGCCATGTCATTATGAACTCCACTATTGTAATATTTACATTCATATTTCTGTTCATACCCTAATTCTTCTTGATATATAAGCTAGATGTTGCTATCCATTTGTGTCTCTTTAGAAAGTTTTCCATTAATTCAGTGCTTGCATTAAGAGATGGCAAGTTTGAGTGGGTGTGGGGGAAGAAGGCTGACTAGGCCAGATAGGCGTCAACTCTGCCTCAGCCAACTGTGGCAACAGGAGCAAAGGCTCCTCTCTGAGCCTTACCTTTTTCATCTGTCCTACTTGTACTTCTCATAGCTGTTATGAAGAGAAAATGAAACCAAGTAGATGCTCACATGAAGGTATTTTTTACATGTTTCTGATTTTCTATTTATTTCTGCCCCCAGACTCTGCAATGATACCTGAGAGAGCAGAGACCATATAGGAAATAGAGACTGACAGGAAATTCTTGGATGTGTGGGAATTAAGAGTACCACTGCAAAAGTTGAACCTGGTGTCTCTAGCATCCAAGCATTTGTGGATCTTGTGGCCTCTGCCCACACTTTGGAAGAGCCCTGCCCCTTTCCTCCAAGGGACTGTGGTTGTCCCTGATTGGAAGAGCATGTGGTAGACAATTTACCAGTGGCCCAGGGTGGTAATCCTGCCTACTGCCACCAATATCACTTTTGCTTATAAAAGAGCAGAGAATACAGACTGTTAAGTTCATGGTTTTCCTTGAGCTGGTTTCTTGGTTTGGTCCCTTAGAATTATAAAAATCATGGAATGTTATTTCTGGAAGGGACTCTGGAGATACTTTTTTTTTAAAGGCCTATATTTTCTGATTCCAGATTTAGAACAGAGGGTGGGCACATGATATCCCTGAGGGGTATGTGTGTTTCTTACAAAATAATTAGAGGCTTTTCCCACTTGGTCACCCTTTCTTCCGTGTGCTTTTCTAACCCGCAGCCTTTACCCTGGGAGGGCCCTCCCTCTAGGGTGCCTACTCTCAATTTTTTCCTCTTTCTGGATTTGTCTTTCAAGATCCAGCTCAAATGTCTTCTCACCTGTGTAATTTTCTATCTTTGATTCGCTTCCCACCCTTCCTTGACAAAATGAATCACTCTCTCATTTACTTTGACATAGCACTTTAATGTAGCTGTTTTGACATTGTGTTAAAGGCATACTTCTGTGTATGTCTCCCCTGCTCATGCGTCAGTGGCTAGAGGACAAAAAGGGTGCTTATCCCCATCCCAGAGTGGGAGCACAGAGGCTGGCAGGAATTGTCGTTGCCTTGAATCTGACTCCACTCCTTTACTGTAAAGGCAAGGAAACTGATGATAAGTAACCTGCATCATTCCTTCCCCAGAATTTCCTTTTCCTAACAATTGATTGACCTATGTCCAATGTATCTGGGAGCCAATGGTTGGTGCTAAATTATTTCTTAAAATTATTTTTAGCATGAAGAACCTACAATTCCTCTCTGTGTAAGTGGGAAGAACAAGTGCTTAGGACTTAAATAAGCAGATTTGATAATAAGCATTTTGCAGTTTTAAGAAATGCACGAATGCTTAGGCTTCTGGTAAGCTTAGTTGACAAAACTACAAGAGGCCACTAGAGAGATTGTCTGGGATTTTCCTTGTGGAGTGAACACAATTAGATCTGCAGAATATCTGATCCTGGGGAAAAAAGACTGACAGTACGATAAATAGGCTGCTATTACATTTTGATCAGTGTTCCTACAAGCAGACAGACACATTCCCTCATTCACCATGTCCAGAAATCCAAAATTTATAGATCTCTTCCTTTGCAAAAAGCTCCTAAACCAATTTTATTTCCACAGACTTGACCTTCGGTGTTTAGACTTTCTCCCTATTGGCAAACCGAGGCTCCATTTTTTCCTGCAGACGGCCATTTTGGCAGTTTCCTTAACAGCCTAAGGAAAGAACCAGAAGTCTACATATGGAGACCTCATCCCGGTTGCCTAATGGATTCAAAAGACATCCTGAATATTCATCATTTCTCCTTTTATGAGCACCTTGGCAATTCTCTCTAAAGGCGAAGGCTGCAGTAAATTCAGAAGTGCCATTTAGTGAATACCAATCTATCCTCAATTCAAGTCTAGGTTTTTTTCCTGCTCCTCAGCACACTATGGTAGCTCCTGAAAACTCAGTGAATGTAGGGCATTGTCTCAGCTCGGGGGAGACAGGATTGTGAAAATCCAAAGCCTGAAGTAGTGGTCTGCTCCCCAGCTGGCTTGCCTGAGCTGCTTGTACTTACCTTGCATTCTCTGCAACTCCTTTCCTGGAAGCTGGAAACCTTTGGGGGAAAGAGTTAAAATCATGCTGAAGTCTTTGGCTTGGTGACAGGGCTTTTAATCAATAGTTGTAAATTGGCAAATATTAATGTTTAGCTCTGTGCTTGTAGTCTTTCCCTTAGGTGTGCTTGAGATCCATCACAACGTTCCCCAAGTATGTATTCCTCAGGATATTGATGTGGGTAGTTGTTCAATGGAGATAGCTACAGACAGAGACAGAAGTCCTCTGATTATTTTTGTTCATTTGAACAGTTCAGGCTGATTGACCCTCAGTGTGACTACAGAAGGTGCAAGGTGAGATGGCTGTGAGAGCCTCTGCTGTGGAGCCACTCTGTTTCCCCACAGGCTCTATGCTGATGAGACTTTTTCCCTACCCAACTTCAATGTCACCCAAATAACTGCACATTGGGCCGGGCGCGATGGCTCACCCCTGTAATCTCAGCACTTTGGGAGGCCGAAGTGGGTGGATCACGAGGTCAGGAGATTGAGACCACCCTGGCGAACATGGTGAAACCCCATCTCTACTAAAAATACAAAATATTAGCTGGGTGTGGTAGTATACACCTGTAGTCCCAGCTACTTGGGAGGCTGAGGCAGGAGAATCCCTTGAACCTGGGAGGTGGAGGTTGCAGTGAGCCAAGATCACGCCACTGCACTCCAACTTGGGCGACAGAGCGACACTCCGTCTCAAAAACAAAAAACAAAACAAAACACTGCAACATTGTTCATAGATTTCTCATAGCTTTTCTCTTCTTCCTGAAAAAACTGGGACCTGAAATCTCAATCCTCATTAGCTTTTCTACCTTTTTATTCTAGAACAGAAACACATGTACTTATTATTTGTCTGTTTATATTGGTGTGTTCTTGAAATCAGACTTTCAATTTCACCTCTTATTCTAAAGAAATTATTTGTTGGACAAAGTCAAATAATTGTCAACCCATAGGCTTGGGCCAACCCATGCTTGGCTGTTTGCCCAAAGGTGTTTCTTTCCCCAGTGACCTGCATTTCCTCCACATAGACTGTTAAACTTCCATCTGAAGCCAGGAGACTATGCCATTTCTCTTTCTTTCTTTATGCACCCCAACTGTCTTAGTGAATTTAAATAGCTTTTGAGCCTATCACAGAGTTTGCATGCCATGGCTCACAGGCCACTTCTGGCCCGTGGACCTGTTTTCTTTGGCCTTTGCATTGTTTTGAAATGTTTTCAATTAGTTGCCAACATTTACAAATTGGGAAATTTTACATTAAAGTATCCAGACTTTGGGAGCCTCATGAAAAATCTAAAAATCTGAAAACCTTGGACCTGCATTTCTACTCAACAGTTGGCTGGAACTGAACAGATAGGGGAAGTGTTAGGAGCTGTACATGTACTCACTAGTTTGCCACGGTCCACACTGCTGCTAGTATTTTATGCTTCCTCTGTTCACTCACTCACTGATCTGCCTGGACACTGTAGCCATCTGTGTTTGTGAGGTTTTGTCTAATAGAAAACAGAAAATCTGCCTAGGAAGATTATATTTTCTGTTTCGTTGCCCACCTTCCCCAGTTATTCTTATAGGAAAGAAGGAATCAAAGGGATCCAAGAAGATCTCTGACTTTTACCAATTTAGGAGACCTTATGGATGTTCACTAGTATAGGAAGGAAAGAGGGAAGTCTCACATTTTGGTTCATTATTATTATTTTTTCTCATACTCAGAGGCAGCTCTTGAACGTAGAATTATGCAATTTTGCTTCGGGAATTGCAGCAGGCACACAAATTAGGAACAGACTCTAAATGCAATATTGGGGGAATACAGTTGAGAAGCAATCAGCATAACAGAATAGGAAATGGTGTAGATTTCATCTGAGGCTGGGTGCGAGTGAATTCCACCTGACCAACGCATAGTACCTACCAAGGGGAGAGAAAATAGATAACAGTGGCTTATTACCCCACAGATAAGATTAAGGATATTAAACTACCTTCTAAACTCAGGGTGTTTTGCGAAATTAAAGGGGCATTCATCTTGTTCTTTTTATTGAGTAAGAAGCAGGAGAGAAGGTTGTTAAAGAGTTTGCTTTCTTGGTTGAATAGTGAGTAGTAAGGAAAGTTGGAATCTCTTATATATCCTACCAAGTGATAGGCTGGTGCAGTGACATGGCATGACTTTGAGAACGGTGCATAAGAGGAAGAATCATAACTGTTCTCAAACAACTTTCTTCAAAAATTTGACTTACTCTTAAATTGTTCTTCTACTGAAGTGACAGTGCATTTATATACTCTATATATGTACCAATAGGAAAGTGGCAGGGAGTAGCTTTGGAAACTTTCCTCTGGATCTGAGATTCTGGCACCCTGTGAAGTAGAAACTTTGAATCTCCTGCTGCCTGAACTCTATGTGGTCTATTTGTGGATTGGAAGAGTTGGAAGGAATACTTTGTACCTCTGTTGGTGTCAGATAAGATGACAATTGAGCAGTCCTTCCAAAATTCACTTTGTTTTTTTATTTCATGTTATGCTAAATCAAAATCTGTATGCTGCAGTCATATTTTAAACATAGGTCTACTTGTTGCTTTTTGAATCTGGGAACATTCTGATTATCAGACCCACATCCTCTCCAGGCCAGTTAGACTTGTGACGCTATAGCTCCCAATGTTTGGAAGTGAGTCATAATGTCTGCTTGTACTTCTCATTCAATGTCATGGTTAGGTCCCTCTTGACTTTTGATTTTAAGTGCCCGACTTGTAATCTGCTCAGCTTGAGAGAGAACTTAGAAATCGGAAGTATTTTATGTTCCAGGCTGTAGGCCTTATGAGGTGATGACAGTGTTCTATAGGGATATCTGTTCTGTTTTTCCTATTGAAATCAGTGAAGGAACTGGAGCAGAGAGCTTAACAGGGGCAGAGAGCAAATGAAACTGCCTTGTGATAAAGCTGAGAATGTGACGATGGTGTGTATCAGCACAGCTCAAGGAGGCGACTGGCTAAAAAGCAGGTTGGGGAGAGAGGGAGGAAGTGAAGGTTTCTACACATATTCAAGCAAGAGAGAAAGCCAAAGGTGCCAAGAAAACCATATATATATCATATCAATTACTTATATATTACACAGCAATTATACATATTATCAAATATAATATTTTACATATCTATTATATATTTATAATATATATAACACATCAACTATATATATCATACATATTATTAATTTGAATACCCCAAAGGTGTATGTTTTCAGTAGGAATGAGTGGGGGCCATTTAAAAATGGGTCAAGTGCAAAATGGCTGGGGCTGGGAGTCACAGGCAGGGACTTCACTGGCCTGAGGGGTTGGGGTGAATTCATGACTGGCTATTCTCAGTGTGTCTGATTTCTGTTTAAAAACTTTCTATTTGAAAAAAAGCAAAAGACAAAAGCTTGCTTTATTTTTACCTTTGTAAAAGCAATAGCAAAAAGTATCATGGAATATCTTTAAATATCAGTCCTTCTTTTAAACTTAATTTTTTTTTGAAGAGCCACTTCAAGTTCTTTTATAGAAAACGTTCCTCAATAAATCTCATGAACATATTTAGTTCCCTTATTCCTCTCTTTTTGTAACTATCTTATGTCGCCAGTCATACAGATAACATGTCATTCTGTTTTGAATTCCCCATTATGCCATTAGAATAAACATCCATCCTGCCCATTAACATGTAGTCTTTATATCTAAAGCTCTGGTCCCTAGAAATATACCCCCAATGATAATAAACACATTGCATTTTGGCTGAAAATCAACATGCCTGCATGAGCAGTAAGCATTAATTGTTATTGGCTTTGACAACAAATAAAGCTACTTCAAGGTTTTTTTAAACAGGCTTTAAATTCCTTGGAGGATGGTGTCATATTTAGGGCATCACAATAAATATTTGTCTATTAGAAAACTCATTCATAAAGGAATAAATATGCCTTTTGCCAGGAACCGAGGATGGGCCCTGGAGATACAGCAGGGAATTCCTTGTCTTCTAGGAGCTAACACCTATGATTTTGAGACCATAATTTTATCTTGATTTGTGATAAGAAAAAATTATGCATTGCATGTTAGCACTCAGCACAGTGTGAGTACCTTAGAGACATTTCTTAGCACGTGTGCAGTGATTGGTTAACCCACCACAACTCAGACAGGTCTACAAAAGCTGGATTGTTTTCTATTCAGTCTCCATAATCATTAGCTACAAATTGCCACTGAGCAATTATTTATGTTATATTTCCTCATGGGAGTTCTAGATTGAGATCGCTCTATACTAGCTTTATAGTCTTGGAGTTAATACAGAGAACTGGAAGTTTGTGCTTTGAGCTTTATGTTTCTCCATTTGGAGATTCATTTAGAAACTTGAATTTGGAAATATATAGTCCTGTGTATTTAGCAAACCATGCAATTTATGTCAATTGATATTTCATAGAAAAAAAAAAACCTTGTGTCAAGTAGGTTTGGGAAATGTTGATCTTACCTATTAGGTTGATGCAAAAGTAATTGCGATTTTTGCAATTAAAAGTAATTGTAAAACTAAATAGATTTCTTTAGGGTGAGGGTTCTCAAAGTCTTTATGTGCCAATGTATATTGGCAATCTTTGGGATTGAGTTATAATATGCAAAATTTTCCAAATACTTTTGGCTGTACAATGTTTATAAGGAGGTTTCTCGAAGCATTTTCTGTGGGTCTAGTGTTTTAAGAAATCTGTGTTAGAAAGAAGTGCAATGGCCACATGCTGCAATCCAGAAGCCTTAGACTCTAAAGAGGCTCAGCGAATTGCTGAGGGTCCTGAAGACAGCCAATAGCTGCTGGGACAAGAACTCACCATTCAGTCAGCCAGGGTAATGCTCTTTCCACCATGACATGGCATTCTTTTTTATTCCTTTCCTTTTCTAGTTCCTTTTCCCCGCTTGATGGCTTAGGCCTACTGGCAGCTTGTTACGCTTTCCATGACATTTAGATCCTTTTGAAATAGTAAGAGCTGGCTCTCTCAGTTCCTTGTGTTCTGTTTGGATCTTTTCCCTTCAATACCTAAAAGTCAAGCACATCAGCTAGTTCTAGGTATCACCTCCACTCCCTCACCCTTAACCTGTTCTGGAGGAGGCTTTGACCTCAGTTCCTGCTGCTGCTTTATTATAAGCATGGATCCCTTGTTACTCCATCCCATCCATGTCCTGTCTTCCCGCTAAACTCAAGGTCAAGATATACTAATTTGAACTCATCATTAGATTTCTATGTTCTTTTGCATCAAATATGTTTGTGTTCACTCTGAGTTCTATTCTCCTAAGCAGATTTTTTGTTTTGTTTTGTTTCGTTTTTGTTTTTGGAGACAGAGGCCCACTCTGTGGTCCAGGCTGGAGTGCAGTGGCATGATCTCAGCTTACTGCAACCTCCGCTTCCTGGATTCAAGTGATTCTTGTGCCTCAGCCTCCTGTGTAGCTGGGATTACAGGCACATGCCACCCTGCTTGACTAATATTTTTTTTTTCTATTTTCATTAGAGATGGGGTTTTACCATGTTGGCCAGGCTGGTCTGAAACTCCTGACCTCAAGTGATCCACCTGCACCCTCAGCCTCCCAAAGTACTGGGATTACAGGCATGAGCCATCACGCCCGGCCTTTCCAAAGCAAATTTTAAGCCTGCTACACATAGGATCTTCCTCTGATCTTATCACTGTCTTCCAGCCCAATTCCATTAGGATCTGCTTCAGTATTTTGAACTCTTCTGGCTGCTGCAATATGTTATTAAGTTGTGTGATATCTGGCTGTAATACTTACCAGTCTGTGACCATTAATGAGAAAAGAAAGTTGATGATATACATTTTGTCAATGCCAAAAAAAGCTTTGTATCACTTATTTACCCAGAGGCTGTCAATTTAATTAGAAATACTATGAGGTGCTGATTGAAACACCGAACAGCTGACTGGACAATAATTTTGGTGATTTCACTTTACTTTGGTTATTTACTTTGATTGATTGTTTTGTGACATTTTATAAAAGGAAATACATACTAAATAAATTTCTATTTATTTGCACATTTTTGCTGACCTTTTCTTTCCTCCATAGTTATATCCTACCATTCTCAATTCTAAGTTTTAATAAGGTTAGGGTACAAAAGCTATTATGTAAATAGAACTATGAACTATTTTAATGAAACCATTTGCTTAACAAATAAAACGAAACTTACTTTCAGAGTGAGATGAAATTTCTTTTTCAGTGCTCCTGCTGGAGATATTATCTGATGAAGAAAAATGGTCCTGTCTTTATCAGGAGGTGTTGTCCTTCTAAACTCAAGCAAGATTAAAAACTAGGACTTCTATTCCCACAAAAGGATAAAGAAATAAAAAAAAAATGATTCCCATACGGCCTGGCTTTTTATGTAATCCTTTACTTCCCTTTGGAGGAAGGTCCTGTTCATTGGACCAACAAGAGACATATTTAATTGTTAATTATTTGTCTTTGCCTTGTTTTAGTGCTATATTTATGATTAGGAAAGCTTGTTTAAAGCATTATGGCTAAAAAAAAAATGTAGTCAAATGTACTGGAGCTCTTAAGGAACTTTAATAGGCTATCAAAAACAGTGAAGATTTATTTAATGTCTCCCTTCCAGGAGGATATATTGTTGGTTCAGCTGCAACTTCTTAACTTCATCATATTTTATATACTTTGGCCATCATGGATTGCCACAAGGCCTGTTGCATAGTGTGATTTAAAATGTGTTCTGATTAAGTATACAGAAGTGGTCCTGTTCCCCAATGGAGGAAAGAGAGGAACATCATAAATATACATTGTTTAAGTGTAAATTCTACTTCTCACTCATAGGTTATATTGTACTTGCATGTTTTATGCTCTGTTGGTACTTAAAAAAATCATTTCATTTAGGGACATTTCCAGGAGTCTAACCAAGAGCCAGGCTACAGGGACCTACTTAGAATTCTTTCCTTAGAATTTGTAATAGGGGGCAAAATAAGGCAACTAGAGGAAGTAAGTATATAGAATAAAGCTCTTCTGTTGAATTACATGTAATGGGCATACATCTCAGCCTATGAGCTCATATGGGTAAAATATTTACTTTTTTATTTCCTCAAATCAAGGCACCCGACTTATCTGACTGGTAGAAATTTTATCTTGGTCACTTGTTGGACCTATTTCTTTTCTCTGAGGGGGTACCAGAATGTGGGAGGCTATGTGAGGTCAAGGAGGTAGGTAAAAGGCCTGCCATCTCCAGGATTCCATGTTCACATTGACATTGACATTCTTATGGTCAAACCAGTGAGTGTTCTTGATATCTGGTTGCTCTCTGCTTTTATGCCAGGTGTGGGGACTCAAGTATTTCTATAAGCCTGGGAGAGTCCAGGGGTCTTTCCCCAAGAAGTTCAGCTAAGCTATACCCTGGCAAGGCCTTGCCACTTCTTCAAGCACCGCTGCAGAGTGCAAAGTGATCCACATTGGTCCCAGACCTTGCAGACCTCTTTTCTTCCAATGCCTGGCAGGATGACTCTAGGACTCAAAAGATTTTCCATCCCCGAACCACTGTGAGCATGTAGAATGACCTCAGCCTTGAGGACGTTTCTGCTCTTTTTTTTTTTTTTTTTTTTTTTTTTTTTTTGAGACGGAGTTTCGCTCTTGTTACCCAGGCTGGAGTGCAATGGCGCGATCTCGGCTCACCGCAACGTCCGCTTCCTGGGTTCAGGCAATTCTCCTGCCTCAGCCTCCTGTGTAGCTGGGATTACAGGCACGGACCACCATGCCCAGCTAATTTTTTGTATTTTTTTTAGTAGAGACGGGGTTTCACCATGTTGACCAGGATGGTCTCGATCTCTTGACCTCGTGATCCACCCGCCTCGGCCTCCCAAAGTGCTGGGATTACAGGCTTGAGCCACCGCGCCCGGCCCGTTTCTGCTCTTAGTTTTGCTCTTCATTTTACTAAAGTCTTTTCAAAGAAGCCCACACTCACTCCCCTCTGTCACTGAATGAAGGCAGCCCAAAGGGTATATTCACCTTTTGAAATGGGGGCAAGTAGTTGTGATAAGAGCAGAAATACAGGGAGAACAATAACACATTCACAAAAACTTTGCTTTGGATAAGTAGAGATGTAAGATCAAGAGGAAATGGTAACAAAGTGGCTTAAAGTGGGAAATTCAGGTAAGACCTATTTCTCCCTGTTGATTGGAGAACTCTGTTGACTGGAGAAGTTTGTGTACCTGGTAGAATAGTTCATGTGACATAAGCAGCAAAATAATCAAGGGCTGAACAATAAATAAAAGAGAGGCCCCAAAACTCTCCAGTGAAGAAAAAAAAGATATAGAAAGCAGGAAATGAAGATCTCTTTTCTTTTTTTGTAGGCCATAGAGTCTTAATAAGTGCGATTGTCCGATTTACTGGTCCCGTCACAAGAGAATTCAGAGTTTCTTTGGGCACCTAGGTGATATTCAAGTTATAGCCACAGCCCTGATTCTAAAATCTTAGGTACGATATGCATATAGGCTTGTTTTAGTTATTACAAATAAATACAGTGTGTATACCTTACATTATAAAATTCCCACTTTGTATTTCTTAAGCAAAATGCATATAGCATTTGATGAAATGAAATAAATACTATAAGGAATGTCATGTTTTTTCAGATCAGGTTTCACTGTCACATTTATTGAAATCAGGTGAGATTTTATGGTCAAACAGCTACAAAAAACTTTCAGCGTTCAGGTCTTTTGCATGTTGGAATTACAGATCAGAGATTGCAGATCTGAAGTGAGAGTCAGAAGTTGTTCATACCTAGGCAAGAGGAGAGACAACGAGATACTCTCTGTGCATAAGCTGCCCATACCTCTTTGGCTGTGTGGTAGTATAAATATTATTTCTCCTTTTTATGCTGTAGTATTAACTGTAATGGAAGATAAGTATGTTTTGGTATTAGTCAGTTAAATGACATTAGAAAACTTTACAACAAACTGGAAAACTTCAGTCTTTCTCAGTTCATTTATTCAACAATGATCGAGCACCTGCTGGTTGTCACAAACTGATCTAAGGGTTGGGGGTGTAAAGTCCAGGAAGGCAGCTTGTGCCTTCATGGCGTTCCTCATATTGTGGGGGAGTAGGTGGAAGAAAGTGTTAACATAGGGGAAGGTGTAAGATGCTTTGGGAAAATAAAAAGAGCAGCCAACTTAGACAAAGGGGAGTGAGTGTGGGCTTCTTTGAAAAAAGAAGATGGCCCCAAGCAGAGTCTTGAGTGATCCCTAGGCATTACACATGAACTAAAACAAAAAGAAGGGGTAGTAGGTGAAGAAATATTCCAGACAGCTGGAGCCGTATGTGAAAAGACAGCATTAGAGAATGCAAATTTGGAAAAGAGGGGGACCAGGGATAAAGGAAGAGAGAAGCCAGATGCCAGAACATGAAGGATGACTTTGTCTGATAATCGAGACTCTCTACATCAGTGGATCCTCAATGAAAAGCTTTCCAGCCCAAACAGGGTGATGGGAGCATCTGTCCATGAACTACTGCCCAGAGCTCATCTGCTAGCTCTAAAGATCTATGATTCATGCCACAAACAAGAGATTAGGCACTGCTCTCTGTAAGCACTGAGGAGGGTAAAGAACCTTGGAACACTGTGGGAAGTAGTTTGAGGCCCACACTGGAAGAATGAGCTGCTGGCAACAGCCCAACAACTGCCACCAATCTTTTCCCAGGGAAAAGAGAAGGCTTTAGAGACACCGTTTCAGACAGAGAGAGCTAGTTGGGTAACAGGGTTCTCATGGTTGTGGAGGCTTCCTCAGGATTAGGAAGCAGGATATGCTGGAAAGCGATTGGCAGTCAAAGCCATGAAAGCTTAAGGGCACAGACGTGTGGCCGGCTCGTAGAACAGGCACAGGGAACTGGAAGCAGAACAGGCTCTGGGCAATTTCAAACTTTGCAACCCACTTTGCTCTCCTCTCCCTGATTCTCTGCCCTTTTCTTTTGGTTGTTGCTGTGTACTTCCAGCCCTCAGAGATGATGAATTATGGCTGGTGGTTGTTTCTAGCACAGTGTATTCTTCTTTAATTAGAATAGTTCTTAATATTACAGTGCAGACCTGCTGGTAGGACATTTGGCACCAGGGCAGGTATAAATCCCTCAGCAGACTCCCCCCACACCATTCCTAGGATGTAACACATACTTTGCCACCACCCAGAGATTGTCCTCTGGCTGCAAGAACCACCCCCCTCCCCTCTTCACGCAGATGCCCTGAGGACTCAGACGTTTGTGGTGCAATTTTTGCTAGTCTCGGTGACAGTTTTAGAGTCTAGAAGAAAAGTGAAAAATAATTTTGCCTCAGTTTTACCCTAGGATGCCAGGTTGTTGAGAAGAAATATCGTATCTTTTTATGCATTCAAATATGTTTTCAGAGGTTTCCTAAGACAACTAAGGACCTAGTTAACACTAACTGCAATTGTAATCAGGAAAACACAGAAAAAAAAACACATGTAGCTTGGGGAATTGAAGGCTGTGGTAGGGGCAATTATTTCTTGGAGCTATTCAGGAGTCTCTTGGAGGCAGTGTGGTCTTGGGATAAGAGTATTGATTGAAATAGTTTCTCTCCAACCTCTTTAAGGTTGCTCCTTTCTCTTTGGAAGTCCGACTTTTGATATCCAGGGTGGTTGTGCTGTGGGATGGTTTTCCAGCAGTTTTCATGATCTTGGTGTCTATTGTAGTTCTTTACCTTCCTTTTCTATCAAAACAGGCCTATCGTGGAAATAAATCCTATGGAGGATTCTCTAACAAAAAACAGTTTGAAGATTATAATTCAAAGCAGTAAATATTAACAAGGGGTAGCCAGGGGTCATGGCAGATGATTAATCGGAAGCTGACATCCACCAATTGGCACTGCAGAGCGTTCATCTGCACCCACCTGCTTTGCCTTCCTGTCACTCACCGGGTTGTCCTCAACATGACTGCGTCTGCACTGGATCTTGTCCCCTCATGCAACCACAATTCTCCCTCTCTACTGTGTCATATTTTCTTCTCTCTCTGGGTCATCTTCATGAGCTTAGTAACATGGCATTATTTGTCTTATTGAACATGTCTTCCTTTTGACCCCATACTCTACCCTCCAGCTAGCATCCCGTTTCTTTGCTATCTTCAGAAAGTTTCCTCAAACTCTTCTGTCTCCTTCTCTTTCCTTTCTCTCATGCACTCTCAAATCCACTCCAATTACACCTTTGCCTCTCCACTGCACCACACCGACTTCTGTCAATGTCCCTAGTGATGTGCATTTTGCTAAATTCAATGACGACTCAGCACTATTTGACACTAGAGTCATTTCCTTCTCTCTAGATGCCACACTTTCTTGGTGTTGTTTCAGACTCATTGGCTGCTCCTTCTCAGACCGCTTTGTTTCTATTCTTCTTTTTGATTTCTGAACACTGCAGTGCCCGGGCCTCAGTTCTTGAATTCATTCTCTTATCTCTCAACAGCCATTCGCTTGGTGATCTCATTCAGGTTCAATGCTTTTAGTACCTCCTATGCTTATGGCTACCAACTTTATATGTCTGGCTCAGTCCCTTCTCCTGCATCTCCAGCCTCCTAAATTCAAACTGCTTACCTTGCATCTCCGCTTACATATCAATCATGTGTTTTAAACTTACACGTCCAAAGTTGAACACCTGATTTTCTCATCAAACCCTCAAATAGTCTTCCCAATCTTGGTTGGTAACATCTTCATTCTTTCAGTGGCTCCAAATCCACACCTTCGTATTTCATGCCCTCCTATTCAATCCATCAGGAAGTCCAGAAGGCTCTATCTTCAAAATAATATCCAGGCTCCAACTACTCTTCACCACTTCCAGTGGTGATCTTTTGGTCCAAGCACTGTCATCTCTCATGTCCAATAGATTCCTAACTGGTCTCTCAGCTTCCCACTTTGTTTTCTCAACACAGTGGAGATGTTGTTGTAAAATACAAAGTTAGCTCACATCAGTGTTCTCTGAAAAAGCCTCCCCATCATACTCAGATGTGAGCCAAAGAGCCAAAGTCTTTTTGATGGCAAAGGGTCCTTCATGATCTGTGTCCTTCCTCCTCGATACAGCCGTTCTTCCCCGCTGCTCCTTGCCATCCATGCTGTCCTGGCCTCACTGGCTCCCTTGCTGTTTCACTCCTATGTCAGACATGTTTCCTTCCACTCTAGGCCTCTGTCCTGTCTCTCTTCTCTGTGCCTGGGAACCCTCTTCTTGAACTATCCACCCGATTAACTTCCTCAGTTTTCTCATATCTTTGCTCAAATGCCACTTTCCTGGTGAGGCCCGCCTTGACCTCCCTATTTCATGTTGTAACCCATCCCGTGGCACTCCCAATTCCTCTTTTCTAGCACTCACCACCTTGTAAACTAACACACAATTTACTTATTTATTGTCTTTATTGTAATAATCTGTCTAACCCTCCCCCAAACAATAAGAGCTCTATGAAGGCAGTTATTATTGCTATTTTTTGTTTACTAGTATATTCCAAGCATTTAAGTCAGCACCTAGAACTGAGTAGGCTCTTAATAAATATTAGTTGAATAAGTGAATGAAAAATAGCACACCGGCATTATAGTTTATAAAGTATGTTCATGTTACTGCCTTAAAAAAATTTTTTTTTAGAGAGAGTCTTGCTCAGTCACCAAGGCTAGCATGCAGTGGTGCAAACATGGCTCAAAGAAGCCCCAGTTTGCTGGGATCAACTGATCCTCCTGCCTCAGCCTCCTGAGTGACTGTGACTACAGGCATGTGCCACTATGCCCAGCTAATTTTTTGATATTTTTGTAGGTACAGGGTCTCAGTTTGTTGCCCTGGTTGGCCTCAAGCGATCCACCCACCTTGGCCTCCCAAAGTGCTGGAATTATAGATGTTAGCTACTGCATCTGGTGACATGTTACCACCTTTGATCCTCACAATAGTACTGTGACGTTGGCATTATCATTATTTCTCTGAGAGGTTAAACAAGCTGTCAAAGATTAAGCAGCCAGTAGGTAGCAGACGTATTGCAGAGCTGGCCTCTAAGAACAAATCTGCCCCAACTTATTGGCAGATGTGCTGTGGATGACCTTCCTATGAAATCAATATGCTTGCCCTCTTATGGTTTTATGAATGTCTGCAGACACTCAGACATGTTGCCTTGGAAGCTTCCGCTTTGGTGACAGGCTTTGAGGTACAAAGCCTCATTAAGGGTTGGCCTGGATGGTCAAACACACAATTGGGAAATGACCACAGTTTCATTCATTGAGAACGGAAAACGTTTCTTGAAATCATTAGTAAACTTCCCCGTGATGAAATTCCCAAGCATGCTCTTACAGACTTTTCATTTCCTTGAGCACTACACATACTTCCCTGAGAATAAGGCAGTGGGGAGGTTGAGTTTCTCTGGAGGATTTAGCAGGACTGACTTTCTCTATATATTGGTTCTTGGTACTCTGTAGATGAGTCTCTCAGGCATGCCTAGGCTTCCTTTTGAAGCAGGAAATGCTTATTTCTTGGGGTAATAAATCTGCATTTGATATTAAAATTAGCTCCTTTTGGGACTTGGTGGAGGTGCTGAGGCGGGTACACAGTTTAGCTGAGTCCTTGGGTTTCTCTGAGCAGTCTCTGGGGTGAGGTGGCTGCAATCGCATCAAAAAACCCTTCCTTGATGGAAAAACAGAGTCCCAGGGGAGCTCATTGTGTTGTGAGTCACTGTTTGGGACTAGGCCGGGGGGAAGCTCATCACCTCATCTCTTGGACCTTGGTTTCAGGAGTCTGCTGGACCAAGGCACAGCCAGAGCTTGGGGAACTGTCATCAGAACCCACAGAGCCCAACTGGAGCTCAGGGACCTGGGACTACCTTTGACTTTTTGGAGAAAAAATAAATGTATTTTTCTCCAAACAATAACTTATTGGGGAAAGTTTAGGAGGCCAATGGGGAAAAAATCATGGAGATAAACTCACATGAAGTGACCAGCTTCAGTAAGCTCAGTATTACAGATTTGCAGAATCTGACCCCGCAGAGAGGAGCAGGGAGTTAAAGGAGGAGGCAGACACCGAGGGCAGCCATGTCTTGGCTGGCTGCTCTTGGCAGAGGCTTGTGGGATATAAAAGCTTCATCTGAAGGAATGATTGGTCCTTGGGACAGAGGAAGAGCTTAAAAAATACCCCAAACCTCTAGAGAAAACGTCTTTACCCTGTTTATTTTCAGGGCATGCTTTCTCGAATTCTATAAATCTCTCCTACAAATTTTTTTTTTAAGACAGAGTCTTGTTCTGTCGCCAGGTGCCAGGCTGGAGTATAGTGGTGCGATCTCGACTCACTGCAACCTCTGCCTCCTGGGTTCAAGCAAGTCTCCTGCCTCAGCTTCCCGAGTAGCTGAGACTACAGATGCGAGCCACCACACCCAGCTACTTTTTTTTTTT
>NW_016107357.1:4266950-4299387 GCF_001604975.1 Cebus imitator
AGCAATCCTCTCACCTCAGTCTCCCAAGTAGTTGGATTTCCGGTGCCTGACACCACGCCTGCTATTTTATTTTAGTAGAGGCAGGGTTTCATTATGGATGGTCTCAATCACTTGACCTCGTGTCCACCCGCTTCGGCTTCCCAAAGTGCTGGGATTACAGGCGTGAGCCACTGCGCCTGGCCAAATCTCTCCTACAAATTTAAGGATTGTCTTATTTCGGTGGATCTTCAAATGATTTTAGAGGTGGAATTGTCTTAGAGATCATCTAGATGATCCTCTTACTTTCCAAGGGGAAAAAGGGATCCTGTTTATGACGTGCTCACCCAATATTCACAACTGCAGTGGCAGCAGCTGCAGCAACAGGACAGTGGCAGCTACTACCATGACCACAGCCTCCAACACCATTCACTCAGCACCTACGGCTAGGAGGGCCGCGGGTGGCCTTGTAATTCCCTGTAGTCATTGCTTCATCCCTTCTGCAAACTAAGCTGGGAAGTGTTCAGTTGGTGCAAAAGCCATTGCGGTTTTTGCCATTGCTTTCAATGACGAAAACTGCAATTACTTTCGCACTAACCTCATAGCACGGTGACATTTTAAAGATGAAGCAACACCACTGCACTCACGCCTGGGCAGCCAAGTGAGACTCTATCTCAAAAAAGAAAAAAAAAGGCGGGGGGGGAAGAAATTAGGGCCTGTAAATAATTTGCCCATGGTTACACAGTTGATGCCCAAGTCAGAATCCGGCTGCCTGGCTGCAAGACCTGTGCTCTTTTGCCTGTGATTAGAAGCCACTCCTCCTTCCACTCTTCCCCACTTCAAAGTTCTCATTAGAACAAAACCTTAGTTGTTATGGTGATCCTTTTCAGAGAGGGATTTACTGAGTAATCAGCATTGGAGGGTGGTGGTCAAAGCTGGCTTAGGGGTGTGTAGAGTAGGAGGTTGCTTGTGTGTTTTGACATGAGGCAGTGGACAACTCCGACTGGCCTGTCATTGTACGGGACGCAGACTTCTCTACGTATAACATGCACTTCTGCAGAAGCGGGTGAGACGCCTGTCAGGCAGTTACTCCTGAGTAGGTAGAGGACATGGCCTGACACGAGATATAAGGTCTAGGTGGGTTTGGATCAGGGGAAGTAAGTGGGAGGAGATAGACCTGGGACCCTAAAGAGCAGGAAGTACGGCGGACTAAGGACTTGGAGGAAGAAGTCAGGTCATAGCACTCCTGATAAACACTTTCCAAATGCTCTGTACTGTCCTTAGAACAAATTTCAGACATTCTGTCCTGGCTTATCACGTGCTATGGGACTTGTACCCTTTCTGAATTCCCTTGCCCACTCACCTCCTTTTGGTCAAAGCTCATTGTCTTCTCAGGGGCTTTCTACAGCCTTTCCCGTGAATTAGAATGCTGTCTCCTGAATCCCATACAGATGCCTCCTTCCAGCAAGTCTCATCTCAGCTTCACAATTAGCTCCTTCCCTGCTTCTCCTATCCTAATATGAAATAGCCACCCATCTCTCACACCTTGTTTTACTTCTCCACGTAGCAGTTATCGCCATTTGATATTTCTCTTCTTTATTAAGAAGATCAAGATTTGAAGATTGTTTTCTGCCTCTGCCCACCAGAATGTGGAATAGGCCCCAATGGATCCCCAGTGCCTAACAGTGCCTGGCAAACAGTGTGTGCCCCCAAATTATTTTTTTGATAAATGAATGAAAGGTGTAGTGGAACAGGTAAAGGCTTTGGGTTCATTCATCCATTTATTCACTCATAAATCCATCCAAGCGTTTGATTCTATCTCAGCCCCAGGTTAGCTTTGATACCTTGGGTAGGTTATCT
Organism: Cebus imitator; assembly: GCF_001604975.1. NCBI lineage: Eukaryota > Metazoa > Chordata > Mammalia > Primates > Cebidae > Cebus > Cebus imitator. The sequence goes on from NW_016107357.1 coordinate 4,268,787, forward strand.
AGCCAACATAAACCTTGGTTTTCTCCTGTGTTAAAGGAGCATAAGAAGTCCTACTTCGCATAGTTGCTAGTTGCCATAAGAACAGAATGAGATGGCACATCTAAGTTCTGGATGAGAGAATGGTGCTTAGCATTACTGGAACATGCAACACGTAATACGTTGTCTTATTACTGTACATCCAACTCCTACTATTAATAGGTGAATGAACTAATGTTCATTTTTTAATTTCTTTTGACCAATACCAATTAATATAAAGTGGTTCATTTGCTCATCTCTGTCTGGTTGCTTTACTCAGTCCAGAGAGAGAACACAAAATTTCCCATGGGAAAAGGAAACATGACCGACAGGAGTAGTGATCTGATGTTGGGGGAAATGAAGGCCTGGGAGTGTGGGGAGATTCTGCCTTGTTGCATGTTAGTGAATTGCTGCTAGGGTGTATTAAAGTATTCTGGAGGAGAGAATTGTTGAAGCCCCAATTTTGCTAGCTTGGTGATATGGTTTAGATATTTGTTTCTTCCAAATCTCATGTTGAAATTTGATACCCAGTGCTGGGAGTGGGACCTGGTGGGAGGCGTTTGGATTGTGGGGACAGATCTCTCATGAAGGTCTTGGTGCCATTCTTGAGGACGTGAGTGAGTTCTCACTCTTAGTTCTCACCAGAACTGGTTGTTGAAAAGAGTGTGGCACCTCCTCCTCTCTATCTTACTTCCTGCTTCTTGCCACATGATGCCTGCTCACCTTTGCCTTCCACCATGAGTGGAAGCTTCCTGAGGCCCTCACTGTGCTTTGTGTACAGCCTGCAGAATCATGATACCAAATAAACCTCTTTTCTTTATGAATTACCTGGCCTTGGGTATTGCTTTACAGCAGCACAAAGAGACTGAGACACCTGGGAAATATATGCTTGGCACTTTATGCTGTGGTGGCAGTATTCTGTTGCCAGAAAGCTCCTGGCCTCGTTGCTGGGAGATGGAGTAGAATGGCTGTACAGAGCAGTCATTGTTGTGCTAGACTGTCTGGGTTTCAGTCGGGCTCTGTCATTAATACTTGTTAGCTGTGTGAACTTGGACAGCATATTAACATCTTTGTGCCTCATTCTTCTCACCTGTAAAATAAAAAAAAAGGTCTTGACCTTCATAGGGTTATTATGAAGATGATACATGTGTCAGATGGAAAGGGCATAGGACAGTGCCCAGAGCACATGAAATGTTATACTAGTTGGAATGTATATTAGCTATTACACTAGCAGTGTTCTTTTATCCTGGGTTTCTTGGTCTATAAAATAATGCCAATAATGTATGTTGTATAGGATTCTTGTAGAGAGTAGATAACAACTGCAATATTGGTTAAAAAGTGACTGATCCAAAGTAGGCACTATTGTGTCCATATGTGTTAGTATTCATTCTGGTTTTACTTTCCCTTCTCTCTTCCTGTTATTTTAAGAATTAGTGTAAGAAGTGTTAAAAGGTAGTTAGTGCTTAGGGATGGAAACTACAGTCCTGTCTCACATTCAAAACTAAATAGGCTGATTCCTTACTATTTATAGAGAGAGACTCTTCAAAGTCACCTCCGTTTGTCTTAGCTCAGCTAAGGAAATCAATGTCTTCCCTCCGCGGTAAGTAGCCCATTAACCTACCTGGAGAGTCAAACAACCTGGACTCCAGTCTAGAGTTTTCCACCGAGATATTCCAACCTCTCTGTGACTCTATATTCGCATCTGCTAAGTGGGGGTGATAATGCAGGTGCTACATACCTCATGGGGTTGTCAGTAAAGTTGGATATGCCTATCTTGGACTTGGTTAAAGGGCTCTAAAATCGGATGGTGATACCAGACTATGCAGTAAGTTGAGACTATATAGCCAATGTCCCAGTAAGAGTGATATGTTCACTGTTTCCCTTCTGCTAGGAATACCATGAATTTTCTCTTATGACTGCTCCCCAAAGTGTACATGCGCACACACTTTCCCAGATTATTGTCATTACCACTAATCATTGCAAATGGTGAACAAGACTATATTTGGTGGAAGAAGACAGGTGCTTATTGCAGACTCCCTCTACCTAATCGTGTCCAGTTACTCACCCATCCACTGTGGGTGGAGCAGAGGCAGAGGTCTCCCTTCCTGTGTATGAAGTGTAAAGCTGTGGCGGAATAAGCCAGGTAGCCTTTCACTGTGTATAAATACTGTTTCAACAGCTTGAAATAAGACACTCTTACTTCTGGATGCATGGAAAAGCTTTGCTTTTCGGTATTTTGTTTTGTTGAACTTTGAAGGAAGGGAAGACTAACTTTGGTCTGCTCTTTATGTTCTCTCTGGAAACTTCAGAAACAATTGAAATTTTCTTGGCAACTTCACAGGACAAAACTGGTCACCATTTGTATAGTGGATTCCATCATGAACAAGGTCTAAAAAGTAATCTTGAGGAGGGTATTTTATTTTTGCTAAAGTTAGTTAAAGGGAAGAAAGATGACAGATTTAAAGAACATGAAAAAAAATGTTGAGTAGGGGCATCTATCCTGTGCCATAAAGCCAGAAGGAAGAGCATGCTTTTGGCTTGGATGTACGACATCTACGCTCCATGAGATAGGCAACCCTCCAAACCCCTAAACCCAGGAATGGTCCATTCTTAAAGGACTATGACTGGGTGTATGGGTGTAGGAATGCCTGGACCCTCTCAGCTCTCTCTCTCCTCCTTTTACACACTATGTATGTGTTTGTTGGCCTGAGATCAGTTCTCCCACTTAACCTTTCCTTGCCCCACAGCCATGGTAGTTTTTACATGGGAACATGCACCCTCTGCTTCTCTGCAGAATCTTGTATCCTCTCAGGGAAAGTCGTGTGGTGGGCTAGTGGTGAAGTGAGAGGGAGCTATGTACACACAGGGTCCAGCTGAAAATGACTTTAGCACAGAGTTTATTTAATACATCCTCCAAATTGTATTTTGAAGCCTCTGTTAACAAGAAAGCACTCTCTTTTTGAGCAGCAGGAGTGTTTTATAAATGGAATTTGCAGACCGGCAATGCTCCCATTAATTTTCCCTGTCTACAATTACTATCATTACATTCTTAAAGCACTTTTAAAATAAACTACACCATGATGTAATGTGCACACTGAACTCCTCTGAGCGGGACAACAGGGCAGCAGCATCTGGACTCTGGGCTTCTATCTTCTAGGGAACATCTTGATGGCTATAATTACTGTCGTGTTATGGGAACTTAAAAAAAAAAGGCGCCAGAGTTCCAAATAAAACATAAAATGGCTTTGATATAATAAATGTTACTATCATTGTTTAAAAATGTTGTGACCCGTCTGCTACAGTTTCTGAGAAAGATATTTTCCAGCACTCGATATTTTCTCCTCTCTCTCTCTCTTTCATATTCTATTAATGCAGATAAGGATGAAGAAAATCCTTAGGACAGACTTGTTTTAAATCAATGTAATACAATGCCAGCATTGTCTCTCTTCAAGTTGAACTTTCAAATTAAATTTGGCATGAGCTTTACCAGAACTCCAAACAGCTTTGCTCTAGAGACACTGTATCTACCCTATTAGGGAGAATTAATAATTCAAATGTTATGACTGTGGTTAATTACACTCATTAGGAGAAGGCAAGGACTGAAACATTTTTCTCTAGGACATACTTATATCCATTGCACCCCTGGCCAAGGCATTCAGAACAGTTTGGGCCTTTCCAAAGGAATTGTAGTGACACAAAACGCACACATAGTGTAAATGTTGTCATCCTATGGGATCCAGTTTTGGAAGGGCCTGTAATGAATTTGGACCCAGGTATTGGACCAATTTCTGTATAAAGTTATGAAGAATCACTTACATATGGAAAAAGTCATCCATTGTGGGTACTGACCCTGACTGTATTCACTCACTTTCCTAAGAAAGTTTTATTATATGGAATTCATTCAACCTTGTGAAATCTAAGTTATTGTTTTATAAGGGGTATTGGCAACTTAAGAAAGACAGTGCATCTTATTTTGACAATTGCAGATGTACAGAACCCAAATGGAGTAATCTTTTCTGTTGATCTTTTTTTTCTGCTACTTTGCTGATAATATATTTCATCTTGAAATATGGATGGACCTTTTGATATAAGAGTTGAGATTTAACCAGGGAAAAATGTATTTGACCTGATCTAGATTTCATAATATTCAGTGAGTTTGTAGAATTACTTTTTTTTTTACATGTATCACACATCAATTGACTATCTCTCCAAGCTTTCCTGGGTAGTGATTTCTTTTTATTTCATTTGGTATCATGGTTTCCTTTTTCTGTATGTCCTCTCTATGGCTGATGAGCAGTAAGTTAGGCCACAGAGTTTAGGAGAACAATGATTCAGTCTCCAGGTAAGTTTCTTCAGTCTCACTCTACACAGTCAGCACTGGCCAGCTCCCTTGACAAAGTGTATGAGATCATCTCAAGCCAAACCACGGGGTGGAGGACTATGGTTGACCCTGTTAAGTCATCCCACTTCTGCAAAAACTAGTCCAAGCAGAGGTTGTACTGATAACAAATATGCTACACCTTCTTTGGGCATAGACCAGACTGCATTTTTAATGTCTGTGTTTCTAAGCCTGCTGTCCAGAAGATCTTCTATTCATGAGACACTTTCCAATATCTGTTCTTTCTCAGAAGTTGGATTTAGTTATTGCACTCCACAATAATGGTAGGCTGGAGAAAAATTGTAGATTTGTTTGCAAGGGATGTGGCGTCAACCGACTGAGGGCAATTTGCATGCAACCCTAAAGTTCAAGTCAGGTTTTAATTTTGATTTGGTGATACTTCTTTGAAAATGCTCAATTTTTACTTCATCTGATAAGTATGCTTCTGCCCTTTGAAAAGTAGCTCCATCTTTGTACGACCCACTCCACCCTTTTACTGTTTTCAGGGCGGCTTCTAAGTACTGGATACTCAATAAGGACTTATTGATGGTTATAATGTTTCAAAGAATATTTGCATAAATGATCTTTAGAGAAAACAAATGAATATTGTTTTCCATTAGAAACAATATTATGCTATATTAGCATCATGTGGTACTTCATAAAAAAAAATTCAGTTAACACTAACTGAGTATCCAATCTAGTTTCTGTTTGTTGAAGCGTTTATGGTTCCTACTCGAGACGAGAGAAATAACAAGGAAGGAAATAACTCTGAATACAGAACATTTTATTACACAAATAAAAAAATGAGAGCATATCTGTTAGCTCTTGCCAACTTTTGAAATATGGATTCTATTTGTCTTTATTACAGTGTATTCCCATGGTGACTTTTCTCTATTTATTAATTTTTGAATGTTACTATTAAACAGAGGTATGTGCCTACTGGAAATAGTCAAAGCTATTTCAAGAAACTTCACAAATGAGAAAAATATACCAATGCATCTTTTAACCATTCTGTTGATAAATTAGGAGATGTGCAATTATGTTATATCTCCTTATAGTCCTTTTTGAAAAAAGTCATATGTATTGTCACGATAAAATGTCCTGTTAAAGCTACAATAATTGTGATGACTCATAGATACGTGATTCTTCTTAATAAGAAAAAAAAGACAGGAAATCCAATATAAATGAGCTGTTTTCCTCAGTAGTGTAATAAAACTTGGATACTGGTGTATGAGCTTTTGATTGTATCATCCACTGATAATCTCTGGCTCATTTCCTCCCAGTGAAGAATCAGTCTCCTTCCTCCCTGCACCAGCCCCCTTTGGCCACTGACATTTTAGCAACCCTACTCCCTCAGCTGGGGAGGAGGCCTCCCAGTCGCAGCCACCAAGTATAGTATATTTTAAGGGCTGTAAATTTTCACCGTCAGATTTGAGCCAAGGGTGTTAAGCTCCAGAAGATACACATCTGCTTCCTACTCAGATGGTCTTTGTTGTGCTTCTTGGTGGAGAGAGAGTTGTAATGCCACAAGAATAAATCCCAATTGGGATGTGTGTGTGTAGGGGGGTGGTAAATTATGGTGTTTTCAAAAGAAATGCTCATGACTGCAAATATATCTAGCCTCAATTCTGCTCTTAAATTCTCTGTTTCTTTTCAGAGTTACATGATAATATTTTATTGCTCTTTAATGAACAGAGTGAGTCACTATGAAATTTCAAAAGTGAAAAATTATTTTGTAACCTGAGTCACAATGCCTGAATGTATCTAGTTTCTAAGTTTGGATTTCCAAATGTCAGGTTTTTCTAAATAGGATCACAGGGCCAGAATATAAAAGAAATGTCTAAGCAATTACTTGGGAAGGGTGCCTATAGTCCATGCCAATATATCCAGCCCGTGAGTGTTCATTAAACACCACAAGTTTGATCAAAGATTACTTAGTGTTAGATAAACATAAAAATATATCTTTATGTTCTCTTTATTATCAGACCTTATTAACCAAGAGGGAAAAGATGATAGGCCAATTTCAAACCTAGCAGAAATGTGAACAGATAAATATAGTAAATCTTCAATTTACAAATGAGTTTTGTTCAAAATTGTTTTTAACTCGTTCATCTGGAGCTGTCATTGCATTTTCCCATAGAAACACAATTATAAATGTTAGTTAGGTGTCCTAGTCAGCCCAGAGAATACACCTAACCCCTTATGCAGCTGAAAGAAAACTAGTATGAGAGAACTTGATCACCAAGCTTCTATGGAAATATGCATTTATTTATTTACTTAAATATGTCTTGAGTGCTCACCTGATTGGAATACAGAGACACCCTAAGCCTCTGATGTTAGGATATCATGGTTGAATCAGGCTATAATTGCCCATTCCTTAGTGTCTGGGTGGAAGATAGCACAGTGTGTTACTTGAATACATGGGACAGTAAGCTGGAGGTGGAGGGGTCAGGCAGGACTCTCAGAGGATGTCTGAGTTGATTTTGTTTTGCTGGGAGAGAAGGACGGAGTCAAGAATGGGAGTTGCTTTGGGTTTGGAAGGGGCAGGAGCATGAAGGCTTAAAAGATCTTAGCCCATTAAGGGCAAGTGGGGAGGTTGACTATCAGGTAAGTGAGGGCTAGACCAATATGGATTGTCAAATATGGGTTTGTATGTCTCATGTGTAGATGGGATTTCAAGTAGAGGACTGACACAATCATATTTGCACTTCAAAGCTTCACTTGGTCTCTGTATTAATACTGGATGGAGGAAGACACTAGCACTAGATAGAAGAAAGCCTCAGAGCCTGCTTGAGCTATCTGAGAGAAAATTGATGAGGCAGTAGGACAGCATAGATCGGGAAGGGGAAGAGGAGATAGATTAAGGATAGTAAGGTGTTCAATTTGACAATACCTGAAAACAGATTGGATTTTGGTGATGAAGAGCACTGGATAAACAGAAAGAGATAGAAATGCACACATGCACACACCACACACACACACACACACACACACGCACACACACACACACACACACAGAGGAAGTGATGGGAGACACAGATCTGGGAGGAGGAGGAGCTCAGTTACAATTGTGTACTTGGTTCATTGCTCTACTCAGAGGGTTGGGGATGAGAGCTGGCACTCAGTAGTGTGTAGAAGGGATATCCAGCAGGTGTAAAGCAAGACTATAAGAGTGGATAAGAAGGGTCTAAAGGGGCAGTTAGGGATGTTGGACCATAGCCAGAATACAGCAGTAGTACCCAGAAATCGAGATGGTAAGAAATTTCAGAGAAGACAAGAGAGTAAGTGGTGCAGAGATCAAGACTGAGAAATTAACATTGGAGTTAGCAGTTGGAAAGACACTGCTGTCCCAGATTCCAGTTTGGTGGAGAGGTGTAGCCCTGAAAGGAGGCAAGCTTGAAGAAGGTATATGGTGTGTGTGTGGGGGGGTGGGGGGGTGGGGGGGTGTGCGTGTGTGTGAGAGCGCTATTCCAGTGGAGGAGAGACCCAGTGGAAGTGTCCTCATGATTATCTGTGGAAGATAGGCAGGGCTGCAGACAGAGGTTTTCAATAAGCTGATAAGAAACTTAGTCACAGTGTTACTATTTTAACAAAATGTGAGGATAACATCCTCAGCAGAGCACACAAGTTGGATCTCCCTAGTCTCATCTCTTATCAACTTTCCACCATGTCCCTCTATATTAGAATTCTGTCTCTACCCTTCCAAAGACCCTCAACACTGTGCTCTTTCAGTCCTCCATGCCCTGCATACACGATTTCATCTGTCATGAATGTCCTATGCCTCTATGCCCAGCTGTCTTTCTAAACCACCCAGCCTAAATGCTGCCTCCTCAGGAAAGCCTCTGGTAATGCCCCTGACAAAGTAGTTTCTCCTGTCTCTGCTCCCTCAGTGCTTTGCTTATACCGTTGGTAAATAATAGAATGCAGCTTAAAATTGCGTTGCTCTCCCTTCCTAGATGGTGAATTTCAAAAACATGTTGATTCAGCTGTTCTGTGTGCCTAGTCCAGTGCTCAGTCCATGATGAAAGCTCAGGGCTTGTTTAGTAACAAGCATTTGCCAAACCCAAAGTTTAGTTGTAAAAACTATTGGTCAGCAATGATGGACCCAAGCCTAACTGACTTGAAGCTATTGTGAGAATGGTAAAAACCAAAACCTCATCTGCTTTGGGCAGGTATATTAAGGGATGGGGCCAAAATGCTGTCAAAGCTTTTAAGAAGTTGCACAGATTCCTAGAGTTGTGTCTTCAGTGACACTGGGCAGCCGGGATGACTCATGACCCTTGATTTAAGCATCTGGAAGCGTCAGTTTTATTTTGGGAGAAACTCTGTGTCACCTTTAGTAAAAAAAGAAATGTACACGAGGCCTTGGCAAGAAGATCTATTTCATAAATCTGTAAAATAAATGAAGATCTTTGGGGACATTAACTCTTCTTTAACCTCTCTCAATGAGATTGGAAAGTATTTATTATGAGAGGAGCCAATTCCAAAGTGAAGCTCAGAGAATTTTCTTTCCTGAACTCCTCCTGGAACAGTTATGTTTAGTGATGCTAATCTATGATGATGACTCAGTGGCAGGAAGTGGCATTGGTCATGCCTTGGGCCCATACAGTACTTGAGGGGATGGAGGAGGCCATAGGACCAAAATCCTGTGTGTTTTTCTCAGTATCTTTACCTAGATGATTGTCATCCTTCCTTCTGAGTCTAGTCCAGAAACCGTCAGTGAAATGAAAAATCTGTGTTAAATATCATTTGGGTTTTTGGTACCAGGAATGTTTGCTTCATTTTGGGGTTATATTAAATACAATTAAAATGTACTAATAATATTATAAAAGTTTTGATTTTAAACAGTGAACTAGGAAATCATGGCGAAAAGAGTGTTATGCATGACTGTAGAAGATGAGGTTTCACTTTCGAATTTTTGACTTTCAGTAAGTGCATTTAACTTCTTCAAGTCTCAAGACCTTACTAATGAAATAGGTAATAATACCACATTTCAGCAGCTTTCATGGAGAGCTTACTATGTGCTTGGCACTGCCTTACATGGGTTAGTTTTCCTCAGTCCCTTTGATGCAGGTGTGATTGTTATCCATTGTACAGATGAGGAAATTTAAGTTTGCAGAAAACATATACCATCCTGGGATTCAAATCTAAGACTTTCTGATTCTATGACTAAGTTCCTAACTGCTCTTTTATCTTTAAAAAACTTTAAGTTTAGGAGTACATTTGCAGGTTTATTATATAAGTAAACTCATGTCATGGGGGTGTGATATACAGATTATTTCATCACCCAAATACTAAACCTAATATCCATTAGTTACTTTTTCTTCTCCTCTCCCTCCTCCTGCCCTCCACCCTCTGATAGGCCCCAGTGTCTGTTGCTCCCCTCTTTGTGTCTATGTGTTCTCATCATTTAGCTCCCACTTATAAGTGAGAATATGTGGTATTTGATTTTCTGTTCTTGCAGTAGTTTGCTAAAGATAATGGTCTCTAGCTCTATCTATGTTCCTCAGAGGACACGATAGCCACCTTTTTATAGCTGCATAGTATTCCATGGTATATATGTACCACATTTTTTATCCAGTCTTTCATTGATGGGGATTTAGGTTGATTCCGTGTCTTTGCTATTGTGAATAATGATGCAATGAAGATACACACACATGTGTTTTTATGATAGACTAATTTATATTCCTTTGGGTAAATACCCAGTAATGGGATATTGAGATTAAATGGTATTTCCATTGTTAGGTCCTTGAGGAGTCACCACACCATCTTCAACAGTGGTTGAACTAATTTACTCTTCTGCCAACAGCATATAAGCCTTTCATTTTCTCTACAACATCATCAGCCTGTTATTTTTTGACTTTTTAATAATAGTAATTCTGATTGATGTGAGATGGTATCTTATTGTGGTTTTGATTTGCATTTCTCTAATGATCAGTGATGTTGAGCTTTTTTTCATGTGTTTGTGGGCTGCATGTATGTCTTCTTTTGAGAAGTATCTGTTCATATTCTTTGCCCAGTTTTTAATGTTTTTTTTTTTTTTTTCTTGTCAATTTGGTTAAGTGGCTTATAGATGCTGGATATTAGACCTTTGTCAGATGCGGGGTTTGCAAAATTTTTCTCCCACTCTGTCAGTTGTCTGTTTGCTCTGTTAATAGTTTCTTTTGCTGTGCAGGAGCTCTTTAGTTTAATTAGATTCCATTTTCCAGTTTTTGTTTTTGTTGCAATTGCTTTTGTTGTCTTTGTCATGAAATCTATGCCCTTTCCTATGCCCAGAATGTTATTGCATAGGTTGTCTTCCAGAGCTTTTTATAGTTTTGGGCTTTACAGGTCTTTAATCCATTTTGAGTTGATTTTTGTATATGGTGTAAGAAAAAGGTCCAGTTTCAGTCTTCTGCATACGGCTAGCCAGTTATCCCAGCACTATTTATTGAATGAGTCTTTTCCTTACTGCTTGTTTTTATCAGCTTTTTTGAGGATCAGATGGTTGCAGGTCTATTTCTGGGTTCTCTATTTTATTCTATTGGTCTCTGTGTTTGTTTCTGTACTGGTACCATGCTGTTTCAGCTACTGTAGTCCTGTAGTATAGTTTGAAGTCGTGTAGCATGATGCTTCCTGCTTTGTTCTTTTTGCTTAGGATTGTCTTGGCTATTTGGGGTCTTTTTTGGTTCCATATGAATTTTAAAATATAATGTTTTTTTTTTCTAGTTCTGTGAAAAATGTCATTGGCAGTTTGATAGGAATAGCACTGAATCTATAAATTGCTTTAGGCAGTATGGCCATTTTAATGATACGAATTCTTCCTATCCATGTATATGTAATGGTTTTTCATTTATTTGTGTCATCTCTATTTCTTTGAACATGTTTTGTAGTTCTCACTGTAGAGATCTTTCACCTTCCTTGCTAGCTGTATTCCTAGATGTTTTCTTCTTTTCATGGCAATCGTTTATGGGATTGTGTTCCTGACTTGGCTCTTGGCTTGGCTGTTGTTGGTGTATAAAAATGCTAGTAATTTTTGTACATTGATTTTGTATCCTGAAACTTTGCTGAAGTTTATTAGTTTGAGGAGCTTTTGGGCTGATACTATTGGATTTTCTAGATATAGAATCATGTTAGCTGCAAACAGGGATGGTTTGATTTCCTCTCTTTCTATTTGGATGACCTTTATTTCTTTCTCTTGCTTGATTGCCTTTGCCAGGACTTCCAGTACTATATTGAATAGGAGTGGTGAGAGAGGGCATCCTTGTCTTGTGCCAATTTTCAAGGGGAATGCTCCCTACTTTTGCCCATTCAGTATGATGTTGGCTGTGGGTTTGTCATAAGATGTCTCTTTTTATTTTGAGGTATGCTCCATCAATACCTAGTTTCTAACTACTGTTTTTAATGTTGCACATAATAAACTAAAAATCTTGATGTAAACCTAAGGTATTATCAAGTACTAAGTTGTTTGTGATTGAAAGTCATTCCTGAGTGTCACTTATCTCAGCCTCCTTCCTTCTTCCACTAAGTCTGGGAAATCTCTCCCTCTCAAATTGGGTGGAAATTGCATGGGCTGCTGCTTCCCCCTCTGCTTTTCCAAGTATCAAAGGATTGCTGAGACTGACCAGTATATGAAACATGACATCCCCAGGTGGACCTAGAGGAAGGAGATGCAAGGAGAGCATCTCCTTTACCTATATGTATATAAAACAATAGCATCAACTTAGAATGGAAAATTTAGAAAATGGAACAAGCAAAAAATCAAAATCATTTATGTTACCCCAAGTTAAAATAACTCCAGCTAACATTTTGCTAAATATCATTATTTCTTAAACAAAATTGAATCATGAATATAGTTTAGCTGACATATTATTCACATTTGGGGCAGGCATGGCATGTCATGGGAGAACAGTGGAGGGAAGGGACAACACAGTGGGCATGGTTAAACACATTTTGTTTTCTACTGAATTTCAACTTTTTCATTTTTTTTCTTCTTTACATATCATCTTTCCCACTTATCCATTTTCTCCTTCCATCAATCCATGATTTTATCAATATTCTTTTTACAATAAAAGGAACATAGTTTATTAATAGAGAACAACAAAACAACATGATCCACTAGACAGAAGAAAGTAGACATTAGCTCATTAGTCAATTCATGTGGGCTAAGTGGCAGCCAGTTAAATCCAGTTGTTAGATCTCAGAAGCAGACCTTTCGCATGAGTATTTGTAACATTCACACAAAGACAATTGTTTTAGATCCAGCTTGCAGTCCCACAGTTGTATGTCATTGGTCACGGGGAGACCCAGCAAGAGAGTGCGGATGACTCATTGTAATGCACCAGCACTCTTTGCAGATGCTTTCCAAAATGAGCTGGAAGAATGATCATACCATGAGTGATAATAAAGCACATTTCAGCCAGATTCTGGCCAGCGCAAGTCTTACACATCTGTTTGATAACTGAATGATCTAAATAAACTCTTTATAGACATTAAATAAACCCAGTAATTGCCAATTACTTCTTCCTAGCAGTGTTTCCTAGAACTAGAGTTTTATTTTTTAATACAATGTCATATCTAAATAAATGCTTGCCAATGTTTTGATAAGAAATGGTATATAAATTAGCTGGCTTTCTTGTCATCATGTAACATAAGCAGGGCAAACTTCTTGTATCCCTGATGGAACATTGCTCAGGGTGGAAACTTTTCTCATTGTCAGATGCAGTGTCAGTAGCAATTGGTGAATTTAGACTGCATTTCCTATCACTATCTCAGCGAAATAAGACATGTTTCTGAGAGATTAGGAAGAATGGAGCTGTTGCTAATGCTTGAGTGGATCTAAGACATTTGTGAATAAATAATTTTAATATAGAGAATAAGGGCATCCTGAGAATAGGAAAAAGAGGGTAATCAGTTCCCTTCTGGAATGGATTGCCAGATTTAGCAAATAAAAATATAGAACTCATGCAATATTTAAGACATACTTATACTAAAATGATCACTTACCATTTATCTGAAATATAAATTTAACTGGGTGTCCTATATTGTATCTGGTAACTTTATTTCTAGGAGATGAATTGGATCAGCACCCTAGTAGGGACATGAAGTAATTTGCAGTTCTCTGGGGTTTTCAAGTTCAAGTAAGCAAAACTCTTCCCCAGCTTCCTCAGCTGTTCTTTATAAATCAGCATATTTTTTCCTCAAGTGTATACTTCATTTTTCTTTCTGGATTTTTCTGATTTCAGGGCAGAAGGGATGCTGGGGAGCTATATGCTGGAGAAAATTTTTTCGGAGGAAAAATGAAATCACCACCTAAATCTCCTGAGTGGAGTGATTCTGGAAAGAGGGAGTAAAGGGAACAAGGTGGAGGTTGAGACAGTTCAGGGATGGCTAGAGGCAGTTTTGGATTGGGATTCTGGTGCAAACCACATTTTCTGGACTTAAAAGGTCATATCTGGAAGTCATACTGTTCCTAGGTTTTCAGCAACATTGGAGTTTACTGGAGACTACACACACAATCTGAGCCAAGAAACAAAGGTTACCCAAGAAGGCCAGTGGTGATGTTTCCTTCACACTCTTGGCTAGGTGTGGACCTTGTTCAAATTCCAGGGGAGTGTTGAGTGAATGTGATGATCAGGATGTGACCTCTCATGCTATGACATGTTACTGTGCCTCCTGTTACTCAGGGTGAATGAGACTGGCTAAATCTTGGCTGATGGGAATTTTTCTTCCTAACAAACAAACAGGTCTGTAATAGGGCTGACTTATCCCAGTAGAAGGAAACTACAGCATGGAACTAGGTTTAAACATTTTGCGGTGAATGAGGAAACTTATTTGTTTTCTTTGCAATTAATTTTGCTATCTTTTCCTATATTAATTTTAAAAATTAATAAGTGATTTTTTACTTATTTAATGGGTTAAGGCAAAGAGGTAAAAAGTTTTATTATTTTTCTGTGCTATTTCCTACTTAGAACCTGTTTTTCTAAAGTCCTAATGTTACCAGCTTCTTAAACAGATGCTCTTTGACTTATAACAGTAGGGCTACAGCTTGATAAACTCACTGTAAACGGAAAATACCCAAGGTCAAAAATGCACTTAATACACCTGACCCGTCAAACATCATTGCTTAGCCTAGCCTACCTTAAATGTGCTCAGAACACCTGTGCTAGCCTCTAGTTGGGCAAAATCATTTAGTACAAAGACTATAATAAAGCATTAAATAGCTCATGTAATTTATCAAATACTGTATGGAAAGTGAAAAACAGATTTTGTACCATCCTAAAGTAAAAAAATTATTGCTGAACTACTGTAAGTTTGAGACTGTCTGTATATCCTTCTCCATTTTTCTCCACACTCATGCAAACATAAAAACATGTATGCATGTTTGTACATGTAAATGTGTATGCTTCTATATGTGCATATATTAATATATACATACAGACACATATATAATATATATGTAAGGTTTTTGGAGAAAGTATACATTTGACAGAAAGTGAAATTATTAATTACATACTACTCTGTAACTTTTTTTCTCACATAATATCATAGATGGTCCTCTAGTCACTGCAGATTCAACTTATTGTTTTTAATATCTTGAAAATATTTCATTATGTGGATATATATAATTTATTCAAATGATCCTCTATTAATAAAACTTTGCATTTTTCCCACTTCTGCTGTTAAAAACTAGGTTGTATTAATATTTAAAAAATTCCATGCGTATGTTTTTTTAAATTCTATAGGAAGGAGTTCAAACAATAAAATTGCTGGGTCAAAGGACATGTGCATTTTAATATTTTTTTTTAAATGTAGAGACAGGAGTCTCACCATTTTGCCCAGACTGGTCTTAAGCTCCTGACCTCAAATGATCCTCTTACCTTGGCCTTCCAAAGCTAAAGGGCATGAGCCACCATGTCCAGCCTTAAATTTTAACAGCATACAATTGCTCTTCACAAAGTTTGTAGCAATTCACACTTCTCTTCTCCATCCCCTCCCTTAGCAATACACGAGTGAGTCATTTCCTTGCATCCTTATCAGTATTGTTTATTTTTAACTTTGTCAATCTGTTGGACAGAAAAATGGTTCTATCTTAATTTGCACTTTTGAATCATCCTTGAAATCATATGTTTTTGCTGATTTATTGGCCTTAAAATTTATTTTTCTGAATTGTCTGTTCATATTCTTTACCTATTTTTCTGTTGACTTATCTTTTTCTCAATCAATTTTTAGGTTTCCCTTGTGTATTGGGAATTCTATTATTTTGTTGCTGTGTTGAAATTATTCTTCCTTGTAATCTATTGCCTTTTGACTTTATTACATTTTTTGCCATGTGAAATTTTAAATATTTACATAGTCAAACATTTAACCTTATTTCCATTTTTTAATATCTTTATTATAAAATAAATGCATCTCCATGATAAAAAGTCAAATGATTCACAAAGTTATAGAATTAAAAATAAAAGCTCTCCTTCCAATTTTTGGACTTCTTAGGTCAATACCCCAGAAGTAACCATTGGCAATAGTTTCTTGCTTACCAGTTTAGAATTTTCTATGTGTGTGTAAACATTCTCCACTCCCCCTCTCCCCAGTTTGCTAATATTTACTGAGCATCTACTATATGCTAAGAACTGTTTTGGGGCCTAGATAGTCATGAACTTAATGAAGTTTCTACTTTTGAAGTTCATACCTCAATAGTGAAAAAAAGTAGTAAATTAGCCAATGGACAAATAAAATAATTTTGGATAATGTTAAGTTCTGTTAAGAAAATAAAGTAGTTTTATAATACAGAAAGTAATAGGGAAGGGGATGTTATTTTAGGTAGAGTGGTTTGGGAAGGCTTCTCTAAGGAGATAGAATTTATTGGGTTTGGGCCATAATCTCAAAAGACACAATTCTGAAGGCCATAATCTCAAATGTTGAAGCCCTGAACATCAAAATCCTGAAAATGTAATTGTGAAGAAAATTTAAAAATTATTTAAAAGACATTTATTTACATTTTAGAAGAAGATTTATTTGGGAAACATGACACAACACTATAGGCCACTTTACACAAAATATATATATAAATAATAGCATACATATTTTTGCAAGCATCAGCACTCAGGTATACTAGTTGACAGTTGCACAGGTATAACATTTATAAGCAGATAAACTGTATTCATAAAAAATAGTTTAACTGTGGTCATCTGAAATGCTGTGATAGACAATTAGGTCTGTTGACAAGAGCAACCAAAAAATGCTATCGTTCACCTCCTCAGATACAGTTGCCCAAAGGACGAAAATCTTGAGAAATTTTATCTTTCACAAATTGCAGATGTACAAAAAGGACATCTTTTCATTTATTGAGGAAGTTTCAACATCTTTACATACACTCACAATGCTTATACACAAAGTCAATGTGCTGATAGTGCACTTCTATGGAGTCAAATTTACCAGAAATGTGTAAAATGAATTAGAGCTCTGTGAAGGTCTTTACACAATTTACCCCTTCAGTATTGGAAAGGATGTGAAGATGAAATGCATAGCATAGTGAATTTTAAAAAATAACCCTGACAACTTAAAATAGTGGGAGAAACCTATACAAAACAAAAAAATCCCAAACTCATTTCATCCACTCCCCCCCCAAAAAAAAAATCCTGAAAAGAAAATCTCATACATAGAAAAAGTGTATTACAGGAATAGAATATGGCATGGAGGTAGTTCATAAGAGCTGGTGACTTTCATGATCATTAACTGTATTTTGAAGTCTTCCATCATGATGATTAGCTGCTTTTCTCTGTTTCTTTTAGGGCATGACTCTCTTCAAGAATACATTCACATCTATTTTCTATGTGGCACTGCTCTTTTTGAAATTCTTCTATGATTCTATATACGCCAACATGAGCATTCCCTATTAAATGTTTCCATCTTCTGTGTCAGGTTTCTTTATTGTTTTGGATACAAAATGGTGCATTCTGCATGCACTAATTTCCAAACCACAGATTTAGTGGAAACGATACCGGTGATTGAACAGGAACGCTATTATGTCTTCTTATCCTACTGTGCGTATAATTATTTTCAAACCAGTCAGTAACTTTGCTGGCTTCTTTAGGCAAATGATGCTTTAATTTTGAAAAGCTCATGGAATGAATTCATCAGCTACAAGAAATGCCAATGCAGACAAATAATATAGTTTTGAACTAAAGCTATTGTCATCAACATATTGCAAGGTCCATTCACTCGTCTGAATTTTCCAACAAATGCATTGGGCTGAATAGAAAAAACAAACTTTATTGGTAACGCCTTGAAATTTACTTTTAGAAGCCTTGACTGCACCTAATTCCAAAGCTGTTGTTATGGTTTGGGTATTCAGTTAAATAGGAATTTTATACTTTAGAAATTCAAACTTTAGGAATTGTGATTTTTCAGAATTTCAACATTCAGGTACGGCATTCAGGATTGTGTCTTTCAGGATTATGATCAACACCACAATTTATTAGATATCTGATATATGTGAATACTGCACAGTGCTTTTTGAAAAATTTCCGATTTTCATTTTCACTTAATAAAATAGAACATATTTACTTATCAGTGCATATACATTTACATGTATGAAAAACTTTTGTTTTGCTAAAATGATTAACCTCAATTTCATGTAGACAGACAATGTTAATGCATGTCTATCTTCCTGTCTCTTGAAATCACAATACATAGAAAGTCCATTCACTTGATCAATCGGAGGGGGTTAATACACATTATTGATTGTCTTCATTGACCAAACAGGAAGTGGTGAGGTTGTCTGGATAAGGGGCCTCACCAAAGAAGGGCGGAACTGGATTTCCTGTAAGTCACGTTACACGTTAGTCATGGGGCACATGTTGAAGGTACTGGCTAATGTGTGGTTGGGGCGCTATGGTGATTCTTCCAGATTATTTCTAGCTCTTATAAACATGCATAGCTAACAAGGTGATATAGTCAGGCTGAAAACAGGCAGTTTAAAATGTCCTCTTTCCCTCAGGTGTAGTATAGTTATTTTGAATATACCATTTTGAAAATACAGAAGCTCTTGTGGTGATAAAGGGGGTCAGTTTGCTAAAGGGCATCTCTTTGTTGTGGCTTAAGAGATCTAATCCTATTTTCTGGGAAACTGGGCAATGTGGAAGTGAAAGAGATTCTGTGCCCAACATGCTTAGCCACCGCTGAGCTGTCAAACATAAACAAAGCACATTGTCTACTTAAAAGAGAAAGGAGAAGTCTGAGACAGAAGTCAGTTGGGCAGTTATCTGTGGATTCCTGTTGCTGCTTCTCTTCTTATCCACTCTTCAGTGGGTTGTTGAGAGCTAGTTTGTTGGCATAAACAAACAAACAAATGATTTATGGAAGCTACTGAGTCATGCCTTGTCCCATAGCTGCCTTTCCCCTGCTCTGGGAAGGCTCATCTACACAGCAAATTCCTCCAGGGAGAAGTAGCCATGCTGTGGAAATGTTTTATTATAGGGAGATTTTTCTGCTGCTCGGGTAAACCCAGATGAACCCAGGGATGCCTGAGTAGCCAAGGTTCTCATGTACTTTCTTACTTACTGTACTGAAGTGAGCAAAATGACAAACGATTTAGGGCCTTTGGAGAAATGCTTTGCAAATCTATACAATGACTTTTATTATTATTATTATTTTTATTATTATTTTAAGATGGAGTCTTGCTCTGTTGCCCAGGCTGGAGTGCAATGCTGTGGTCTCGGCTCACTGCAGCCTCCATCCCCAGGTTCCGGCAATTCTCTTGCCTCAGCCTCCTGGGTAAATGGGATTACAGTCACACCACATAATGCTTGGCTAATTTTTGTATTTTTAGTAAAGACAAGGTTTCACCATGTTGGCCAGGCTGGTCTCAAACTCCTGACCTCAGGTGATCCACCCGCCTTGGCCTCCCATGTTTAGACTGTAAGAAATCCTGGGGTGGATGGCAAGATGCTTCAGTCTGCAGCTCCCAGCAAGATCAACACAGAAGTCAGGTGACTTTTGCATTTCCAACTGAGGTATCCAGCTCATCTCATTGGTACTTGTTAGACAGTGGGTGCAGCCCATGGAGGACCAGCAGTAGCAGGTGAGGTGTCACCTCACCCAGAAAGCACAAGGGGTTGGGGAATTCCCTCCCCTAGCCAAGGTCAGCCGTAAGGGACTTGCCATGAGAAATGGTGCATTCCAGCCCAGATACTACACTTTTCCCATGATCTTTGCAACCCATAGACCAGGAGATTCCATTGGGTGCCTACACCACCAGGGCCCTGAGTTTCAAGCACAAATCCCGGGTGGTCAGTTGGGCAGACACTGAACTAGCAGCTGGAGTTTGTTTTTTTCCCTCATATCCCAGTGGTGACTGGAATGCCAAAAAAACAGAACTGTTCACTCCCCTGGAAAGGAAGCTGAAGCCAGGGAGCCAAGTTGTCTTGTTCAGTGGATCCCACCTCCATGGAGCCCAACAAGCTAAGATCCACTGGCTTCAAATTCTCACTGCCAGCACAGCAGTCTGAAGTCGACCTGAGACACTCAAGCTTGGTGGGGGAAGGGGCGTCCGCCATTACTGAGACTTGAGTAAACGGGTTTCCCCTTGCAGTGTAAACAAAGTTGCCAGGAAGTTTGAACTGGGCGGAGCCCACCTCAGTTCTGCAAAGCCACTGTAGCCAGACTGCCTTTCTAGATTCTTCTGCTCTGGCCAGGGCATCTCTGAAAGAAAGGCAGCAGTCCCAGTTAGGGGCTTGAGGTTAAAACTCCCATCTCCAGGGGACAGAGCACCTCAGGGAAAAGGTGGCTGTGGGGACAGCTTCAGCAGACTTAAACACTCCTGCCTGCCAGCTCTGAAGAGAGCAACAGATCTTCTAGCACAGCACTTGAGCTCTGCTAAGGGATAGACTGCCTCCTCAAGTGGGTCCCTGACGCCTGTG
This sequence comes from Cebus imitator, assembly GCF_001604975.1. Taxonomy (NCBI): domain Eukaryota; kingdom Metazoa; phylum Chordata; class Mammalia; order Primates; family Cebidae; genus Cebus; species Cebus imitator. The sequence continues at coordinate 4,289,079 of NW_016107357.1, forward strand.
CCTCCTGCCTGAGAGACACCTCCTAGCAGGGGTCAACAGACACCTCATACAGGAGAGCTCCAGCTGGCATCTGGTGGGTGCCTCTCTGGGACAAAGTTTCCCAAGGAAGAAACAGGCAGCAATTCTTGCTGTTCTGCAGCCTCCACTGGTGATACCTAGGCAAACAGGGTCTGGAGTGGACCCCTGGCAAACTCCAGCAGATTTGCAGCAGAGGAACGTGACTGCTAGAAGGAAAACTAACAAAGAGAAAGGAATAGCATCAATATCAACAAAAAAGAGGTTCACTCAAAAATCCCATCCAAACATCACCAACATCAAAGACCAAAGGTAGATAAGTCCACGAAGATGAGGAAGAACCAATGCAAAAGGCTGAAATTCCAAAAACCACACCACCTCTTCTCCTCCAAATGATCACAACTTCTCTCCAGTAAGGGAACAAAACTGGACAAAGAATGAGTTTGATGAATTGACAGAAGTAGGCTTCAGAAGGTAGGTAATAACAAACTCCTCTGAGTTCAAGGAGCATGTTCTAACCTAATGCAAGGAAGTTAAGAACCTCAAAATAAGGTTAGAGGAACTGCTAACTAGAATAACCAGTTTAGAAAAGAACATAAATGATGGGATGGAGCTGAAAAACAGCATGAGAACTTCGTGAAGAATACACAAGTATCAATAGCTGAATCGATCAAGNCCTGATGGAGCTGAAAAACACAGCACAAGAACTTCATGAAGCATACAAAAGTATCAATAGCCGAATTGATCAAGCAGAAGAAAGGATATCAGAGATTGAAGATCAACTTAATAAAGTGTGAAGACAAAATTAGAGGGAAAAAAATGAAAAGGAGTGAACAAAGTCTCCAAGAAATATGGGACTATGTGAAAAGACCAAACCTACATTAGATTGGTGTACCTGAAGGTGATGGGAAGAATGGAACCAAGTTGATAAACAATCTTCAGTATATTATGCAGGAGAACTTCCCCAACCTAGCAAGGCAGGCCAACATTCAAATTCAGGAAATACAGAGAACACCACAAAGATATTCCTTGAGAAGAGCAATCCCAAGTCACATAATCATCAGATTCACCAAGTTTGAAATGAAGGCAAAAAATGTTAAGGGCAGCCAGAGAGAAAGGTTGGGTTACCCACAAAGGGGAGCCCATTAGACTAACAGTGGATCTCTCTGCAGAAATCCTACAAGCCAGAAGAGAGTGGGGGCCAATATTCAACATTCTTAAAGAAAATAATTTTGAAGCCAGAATTTTATATTCAGCCAAACTAAGCTTTACAAATGAAGGAGAAATAAAATCATTTACAGACAAGCAAATGCTGAGAGATTTGGTCACCACCAGGCCTGCCTTACAAGAGCTCCTAAAGGAAGCACTAAACATGGAAAGGAACAACTGGTACCAGTCACTGCAAAAACATACCAAATTGTAAAGACCATCGACCCCATGAAGCAACTGCATCAACTCATGGGGAAAATAACTAGGTAGCATCATAATGACAGGATCAAATTCACACATAACAATATTAGCCTTAAATGTAAATGGACTAAATCCCCAGTTAAAAGACACAGACTGGCAAATTGGTTAAAAAGTCAAGACCTATCAGTGTGCTCTATTCAGGAGATCCATCTCATGTGCAAAGACACACATAGGCTCAAAATAAACGGATGGAGGAAGATTTACCAAGCAAATGGAAAGAGAAAAAAAAGCAGAGGTTGCAATCCTAGTCTCTGATAAAACAGACTTTAAACCAACAAAGATCAAAAAAGACAAAAAGGGCATTACATAATGGTAAAGGGATTAACACAAGAAGAAGAACTAACTATCTTAAATATATATGCACCCAATATGGGAGCACCCAGATTCATAAAGCAAGTTCTTAGAGACCTACAAAGAGACTTAGATTCCCACCCAATAACAGTGGGACACTTTAACACCCCACTGTCAACATGAAAGCAATGAGGCAGAAAATGAATAAAGATATTCAGGACTTGAACTCAGCTCTGGACCAAGTGGGCCTAATAGACATCTACGGAACTCTCCACCCCAAATAAACAGAATATACATTCTTCTCAGCACCACATAGCACTTATTCTAAAATTGATTATATAATTGGAATTAAAACACTCCTCGACAAATGCAAAAGAATGGAAATCATAGCAAACAGTCTCTCACACTACAGTGCAATCAAATTAGAACTCAGGATTAAGAAACTCACTAAAAACCACACAACTACATGGAAACTGGACAACCTACTCCTGAATGACTCCTGGGTAAATAGCAAAATTATGACAGAAATAAGTTCTTTGAAACCAGTGAGAACAAAGACACAATGTACCAGAATCTTTGGGACACAGCTGAATCAGCGTTTAGAGGAAAATTTATAGCATGAAATGCCCACAAGAGAAAGCAGGAAAGATCTAAAAGTCTAGCATGTCACTGGGAGGGAAGAAGAAGACAATTTATGAATGGCTTTAATAACTACAAGGAACTTAGGCGCAAAGAAGGAAGGTGACTTGACTAAGATTTGACAGCTAATGTGGTTCTATGGCCCTTTTCTCTACCAAACCTACATTTTGAATTATATACAAACTATCTGGTGAGGAGTCAGAGGGCATGGCTGGGGGGGGGGGAAAGACTGTGATTAGGGATGAGATTCACTCTTTAACTTCTTGCTCTCTGTCTAGATTGCAGTGACTGGAATAGAATCTTTGAGAAAATCATTTCATAGTATCTCTTTGGCCACATGGGTAAGGAGAGGAGAAAGAAATGAAAAGTGTAGAATAATGTTGAAACTGTATCCCAACTGACTCAACATAGTTGTCAGAAATGCTGAGTATTTGTTGTCCTTTTAGGGGAGAGTTACGAGTGTTGGTAAACAGCCATTTAAAAACAACAGTGAATTTAGACACAGTTGGCCTCCCTCGATCCCTTAAGATGTTGGAAGTGTTGGGAAGACTATTCTGTTTGTTTACTGTTGTCATCTTGATGCTATAAAGTGATTTGGGCAATTGCTGGGTGTAAGATGGACAAAACCATTTATGGGAGTGAAGAGAGTCAGCAAGGAAGGCTCTGGGGGCAGCGGAGGGAGAGCAGGACTCCCAGAGAGAAGCAAAAGCTTGGAGAAAAAGTCTTCAGCCTATGAAACAAGGGTGTATGTGTGTGTGTGGGGGTGGAAGGGATATGAAACAAGTAGACCCACCCACATTCAAATTTTCTATTCCAAGAAAATCAAATTTCTGGGTTATAGGATAAAAGATAAAAACATCCTCTGTAAAGAGGCTGTTAAATCAGCTGGCTGAGCCAAGAATTCCAGGCCTTCTGTGATCTTCACCACCTTGTTGGGGTTGGCAGATCCTTTTTCTAGAGCACATGGTGTCAGTCGGGCTTCAGCTGTGTAACTGAAGCTCAGGGCCCAGGGGAAGTCAATTTGGAGAATTTCATCCCTGCCTTGACTTACTGAGTGAGGCTGGGGTGGTTTTCTATGGGCTGAAACCCCTGGATGCCCTGGCATCCAACATAACATAGACCTTGCTTTTTAATTGTCAAGGGTGAAGACTATTCTCTGCTCCAAGAATTGATAACTTGTTATAATTAAAAATAAAGAGTTGGATTTTTTTCAAATATGATATTAAAAAATTTGGCAAGCAAAATGAAAATAAAGAACTGTTTGTTATACTACAGTCAGATTTTATCCATTTAATTTTTTATTTCTTGATATATGAATATGATTGGAACAATTACATTTCCACATATTTTTAAATAATAAAATTTTTAATTTTTATTTTTTTAAATTATTATACTTTAACTTCTGGGGTACAGGTACAGAACGTGCAGGGTTGTTACATAGGTATACATGTACCATGGTGGTTTCCTGCATCTATCACCCCATCATCTACATTATGTATTTCTCCTAATGCTATCCCTCCCCTAGCTCCTTACCCCCATGTGTGATGGCCCCGGTGTGTGATGTTCCCCTTCCTGTGTCCATGTGTACTTATTGTCCAATACCCACTTATGAGAAGAATATGTGGTATTTGGTTTTCTGTGAATGATGGTTTCCAGCTGCAACCATGTCCCTGCAAAGGACATGAACTCATCCTTTTTTTAAGGCTGCATAGTATTCCATGGTGTATATGTGTGTGCCACAGTTTCTTTATCCGGTCTATTCTTGATGGGCATTTGGGTTGGTTCCAAGTCTTTGCTATTGTGAACAGTGCCGCAGTCAACATATATGTGCCTATGTCTTTATAATAGAATAATTTATAATCCTTTGGGTATATACCTGGTAACGGGATTGCTGGGTCAAACTGTATTTCTATTTCTAAATCCTTGAGGAGTTGCCACACTGTCTTCCACAATGGTTGAACTAATTTACACTCCCACTAACACTATAAAAGCATTCCTATTTCTCCACATCCTCTCCAGCATCTGTTGTCCCCTGACTTTTTAATGATAGCCATTCCAACTGGCGTGAGATGGTAACTCAATGTGGTTTTGATCTGCATTTTTCTAATGACTGGTGATGATGAACTTTTTTTCATATGTTTGTTGGCTGCATAAATGTCTTCTTTTGAAAAGTGTCTGTTCATATCCTTTGCCAACTTTTTGATGGGATTGTTTGCTTTTTTCTTGTAAATTAGTTTATGTTCCTTGTAGATTCTGGATATTAGCCCTTTGTCAGATAGGTGGATTGCAAAATTTTTTGCCCATTCTGTTGGTTGCCAGTTCATTCTAATTATAGTTTCTCTTGCTGTGCAGAAGCACTTTAGTTTAATTAGATCCCATTTGTCTATTATGGTTTTTGTTGCCATTGCTTTTGGTGTTTTAGTCATGAAGTCCTTGCCCACACCTATGTCCTGAATGGTATTGCGAAGGTTTTCTTCTAGGGTTTTTATAGTGTTAGGTCTTATGTTTAAATCTTTAATCCATCTGGAGATAAATTTTGTATAAGGTATAAGAAAGAGATCCAGTTTCAGCTTCCTGAATATGGCTAGCCAGTTTTCCCAACACCATTTATTGAATATGGAATCCTTTCTCCATTGCTTGTTTTTGTCAGGTTTGTCAAAGATAAGATAATTGTAGATGTGTGGCATTATTTCTGTGGTCTCTGTTCTGTTCCATTGGTCTATATCTCTGGTACCAGTACCATGCTGTTTTGATCACTGTAGCCTTGTAGTATAGTTTCAAGTGAGGTAGTGTGATGCCTCCAGCTTTGTTCTTTTTGCTTAGGATTGTCTTTGCTATGTGGGCTCTTTTGTTGTTCCATATGAAATTTAAGGTTGTTTTTTCCAATTCTGTGAAGAAAGTCAATGGTAGCTTGATGGGGATGCTATTGAATCTATAAATTACTTAATTTGCATTTCTCTGATGATTAGTGATGTTGAGAATTTCTTCATATGTTTGTTGGATGTTTTTATGTTTTCTTTTGAAAAATGTTTATTTATGTCCTCTTCACACTTTTTAATGGAATTATTTATTTATTTCCTGTTGAGTTATTCGAGTTCCTTGTAGATTCTGGATATTAGCCCTTTGTTGGATACATAGTTTGCAAATAGTTTCTCTCATTTTGTAGGTTGTTTGTTTACTCTGCTGATTGCTTCTTTTGCTGTGCAGAGCTTTTTAGTTTAATTAAGTCCCATTTGTCTATTTTTGTTTTTGTTGTATTTGTTTTTGAGGACAAGGTCATAAATTCTTTGCCTAGGCCAATATCCAGAAGAGTTTTTCCCAGGGTTTCTTCTAGAATTTTTAAAGTTTTGTGTCTTATGTTTAAGTCTTTAATCCATCTAGGGTTAATTTTTTTTTTTGTATAGTGAAAGATATGGATCCAGTTTCATTCTTCTGCATATGGATATCCAATTTTCTCTGCATCATTTATTAAATAGGATGTTCTTTGTCCAGTGTAAATTTTTTTATATCATTGAAAATCAGTTGGTTACAGGTATATGACTTTATTAGACTGCATTTTGGATTAGGAAGACATTTTCAGTAGCCCCTTTGGCTACATTTTGCCATGGAAATGGTAGTTACCTGCAAAATCACGTAAACGGTTGTCACATCTTTCCAGAGAAGATGATCTTGTTCACTGGGAGATGGAATTATTTCTTTCTATCTCTCAGGAATATGAGGAGCATTGTAGGATGTAAGAAAAAAAGGTATATTGCCAGTATGTATTATTTTTTTTTTCAGAAGAACTGAAGAAGAAATATAATAGCTATCTTCCTATAAAAATATTTTATATTTTTTGTTGGAGTTATATATAGAATTTATCTATTAATATGGGAAAAAATTGGCATACTAATCTGCCATCAATAGCAGCATAGTATGTCTCTCCATTAACTTAGGTCTTTTACATTTACTTCTCTAATGTTTTATGGTTTTCTTGTTAATTTAGTTTTTAAGAATTTTACAGCTTTTGTTGATACGTAAATCATATTTTTCATTAATTCTTTTAATTGGTTATTATTAACATAAAAAATATCTTTGTATTGAATCTTGAGTCTGTTCATATTTTTTTTTTCTATTTTAAATTCATAAAGGATTTTAACAGAAGAGGAATTCCAAGAATGTCATAAATGGATGTTTTTCTATGGATGAAGGAACTATTTTATTCACTGGCTAATAATTCAGCCTAAGCCAGTTTGGCATCATATAGATAAATAGCTGAATTATGGATTTAAAATACATATTATTTTCTAACTACAAAGGTAATACTTATTAATTTAGGCTGTTTTGAAAATATAGAAAGGCACACATTTAAAAAAAAATTGTTGTTCTCTACCACCACTCAATCTATCATCTATCTCTCCATTCATTTATTTATTTGTTTATATATGTTAATCTTTGTATATGTTCATGTATAGCTCTTACATGATTGAAATTATAATGCATATTCCATTTTGAAGTCTGCTTTTTTTTTTTACACAAAAATGTGTTGTGAATATGTTTCTATATTATTAAGTATAATTAGCTGAACTTTTAGAATTGACTGCATGTTTTGGTACCATTTAGACATAGTTTAAGATATTCAGGAGTTATCTGGCTTTGCCACTATGGATGAGTCTTCTTCTTTTTTTATTTTTTGACTCTGCTTGTGCAGAAGGATGAATCTTCTTTACTCAGTATTAATTAATTAATAATAGCCTCTCCTAAATACTGCTCAGCCATAAAAAAGAATGCATTACTGACATTCGCAGCAACCTGGAGACTATTATTTGAAGGGAAGTAACTCAGGAATGGAAAACCAAACACTGTATGTTCTCACTCATAAGTGGGAGATAAGCTGTGAAGATACAAAGGCATAAGAAGGATACAATGGACCTTGGGGACTCAGGGAAAAGGATGGGAAGGGGATGAGGGATAAAAGAATACAAATTGGGTTCAGTGTATACTGTTCAGGTGATGGGTGCACCAAAATCTCACAAATCACCACTGAAGTACTTACTCATGTAACCAAATACCACCTGTTCCCCAAAAATCTATGGAAATAAAAAATTGAAAAAAAAAATAACATTACCTAATATGGACTTCTGTTTTGGGGAAGATGAAACAGATATGCTCTTCCCTATTCCTCCTATTAAGTGCAGAACTAGAGAACTTGGAGCCCAAGAAATAACACTGTGGAAAGTTCCCTGGGTTTTCTTTTGGCCTCACATATCTGAGACTTGAAACTATCAAAGCCAGCAACCTGGAAATGCCAATAGGAACACACAAAAATGCCCCCTCCAAAACTTACTTTCTCTAGCCAAAGGCCAGCCAACAAGCAGCCTAGCAAGACAGAAGACTTTGACAATAACTACTGTGCTCCAGCCAATGCTACAGAAAAATACAGTGGCTCCAACCTTACCTCCACTAGCAAAGGCCAAGTGGAGAGCATAGACTTGCCCCCTTCAGAGGTGCAATAAAGTGTTATATCCCATCTCTACTGGGTTGATGCCAGAGAAATCTGAGCAGAGAACTGGGACTTTCATCTATACTGGGTGGTAATGATTACTCCCTCTGCCTCTTTTTTCCTCTACTTTTGATGTTGGTGGAAACTACATGGGGATTCTAGACTTCCACCCACAGCCACTGGTGCAGTAGTGTCAGAAAAAACTTGATGGAGAGTCAGGACTTTTACCACCACATGTGGACACCCTGCTCCCTTGGAATTAGAGGAGATCAGGTAGGGAGAAGTAACTCCTAACTCTGTCCAGCAGTAACAAGCAGCATCCCCCACCCCAGTGTGGCAATAGAAGCTAAGTGGGAAGGAACCTGGACCTTTACCTCTATTTGGTAGAAATGAGGTAGCACCCTACTTCTTTCCCTGCTTGGACTGTGTCAGAAGAAAACAGCTAAAGCAAAAGCTTTAAATAATATCTTGGGTCTTGTAATATCCAAACTGTCCATGTTTCAGTGAAAATCATTTCTTAAGAACCAGGAAGGTCTGAAACTGAATAATTAATAGCTCTCAACACTAAGCTAAAGGAGTTATCAGAATGACCAAGAATTTTATAGCAGCTGCTCTAAAAATGTTTCAACAAGCAATTAAAAATGTTACAGAATATACTAAAATTACAAATTAAAAAAAACAGAAAACTTTAATAAATAGTCTCAAGAAAGAAAGAGAAAATACAAAGAATAATTCTATAGGAAATTTTGGAACTGAAAAATATAATAATATAAGAAACTCAATAGGCAGGCTAAAGAGCAGTATGGAGGGAACAGAGAAAAGAATTAGGTAGGGGGTATCCAAGATGACCAAATAGGAGCAGCTCTGGAGTGCAGTTCCCAGGGAGAACAATGCAGAGGGTGAGCAAATACCACATTTCCAAACAAGTTATTACTGCCTATAGACCAGGAGATTCCTGGGCTGAAAAATGCCACAAGCTTCCAGCATGGCTGTTTTAGCCAGTGCAGTGGGTCTCTGCACAAAAACTCACACAAATCTGGGTGGCCGTTTCAACTGGTACCTGGAATGCCTGAGAGACAGAGCTGCCATCCAACTGAAAAATAAGGGGCTGAAACAGGGAGCCAGGTGATCTGGCTTGGCAGGTCCCATTCCCACAAAGACCAGCAATCTGAAACACTCTGGACTGAGAGTTTAGCAGCAAGCACAGCTGGACCCAGGATTGTCCAGCTCTGTTGGGGGAAGGGTGTCTGCCATTACTGAGGCAGTCCACCACTACTGAGGCAATCTTCCATTACCGAGGCAGTCTGCCATTACTGAAGCAGTCTGCCATTACCAAGGCAGTTCACCATTACTGAGGCAGTCTGCCATTACAGAGGCAGTCCACCATTACTGAGGCAGACTGCCATTACCTAAGGCAATTCTAACTATATCTTTATAAACAAAACCACAAGGAAGTTCACACAGCAGCTTGGCAGAGCCCATGGCAGCTCAGCAACACCTCTGCTGGCAGACTGTGACTAGGCTACCTCCTTGCTGGGAAAGGACTCTCTGAAAAAAGGCAGCAGCATGTCAGGAACTTATAAATAAAGTCCCACCTTCCCAGGACTGAGCACCTGGAAAAAAAGTTGGTTATGAGTTCCACTGCAGCAGACTTAAACATACCTACCCAGCAGCTCTGAACAGACCAATAGAGCTTACAGCTCAGCTCTTGAGCTCCTATAAGGGACAGACTCTCTCCTCAAGCAGCTCCCTGAACCCCATGTATCCAAAGAGTCACCTCATAAAGGAGAGCTCAGGCTGACATCTGGCGGGTATCCTTCTGGAACAAAGATAAGAAAGAAGAAACTGGCAGCAACCCTTACTGTCCTGCAGCCACTGTAGGTGATCCCTAGACAAGCAGAGTCTGGAGTGGACCTCCAGCAGTGCTACAGCAGAGGGGCCTGTTAGGAGGAAAATTAAAAAACAGAAAGAAATAACTTTATCATCAACAAAAAGGATGTCCACTCAGAGGCCCCATCTGAAAATCACCAACTACAAAGATCACAGGTAGATAAATCCACAAAGATGGGAAGAAACAGCACAAAAAGGATGAAAACACCCAAAACCAGAATGCCTCTTCTCCTCTCAGGGATCACAACTCATCACCAGCAAAAGAACAAAGCTGGATGGAGATAAAAGTCTGATGAATTGACAGAAACAGGCTTTAGAAGGTGGGTAATAACAAACTTCTCTGAGTTAAAAGAATATGCTCTAACCCAATGCAAAGAACTAAGAACCTTGAAAAAATGTTTGACAAAATGCTAACAAGAATAAACAGCTTAGAGAAGAATGTAAATGACTTAATGGAGCTGAAACACAACACGAGAACTTTGCAAAGTATATACACAAGTTTCAATAGCCGAATCGATCAAG
>NW_016107357.1:4299442-4347420 GCF_001604975.1 Cebus imitator
TGAAAAGAAATGAACAAAGCCTCCAAGAAATATGGGATTATGTGAAAAGACCCAATCTACATTTGATAGGTGTACCTGAATGTGACGGAGAGAATGAATCCAAGCTGGAAAACACTTCAGGATATTATCCCGGAGAACTTCTCCAACCTAGCAAGGCAGGCCAATATTCAAGTCCAGGAAATACAGAGAATACCACAGAGATATTTCTCAAGAAGAGCAACCCCAAGGCACATAATTATCAGATTCTCCAGGGTTTCAATGACGGAAAAAACGCTAAGGGCAGCCAGAGAGAAAGGTCAGGTTACTGACAAAGGGAAGCCCATCAGACTCACAGCGTATCTCTTGGCAGAAACCTTGCAAACCAGAAGAGAGTGGGGGCCAATATTCAACATCCTTAAAGAAAAGAACTTTCAACCTAGAATTTCGTATCCAGCCAAACTAAGCTTCATAAGTGAAGAAGAAATAAAATCCTTTATGAACAAGCAATTACTCAGAGATTTCATCACCACCAGGCCTGCTTTACAAGAGCTCCTGAAAAAAGCACTAAATATAGAAAGGAACAACCAGTACCAGCCACTCCAGAAACATACCAAATGGTAAGAAGCATTGACACAATAAAGAAACTGCATCAACTAATGGACAATACAACCAGCTAGCATCAAAATGGCAGGATCAAATTCATACATGACAATATTAACCTTAAATGTAAATGGGCTAAATGCCCCAATCAAAAGACACAGACTGGCAAATTGGATAAAAAGTCAAAAACCATCAGTGTGCTGTATCCAGGAAACCCATCTCACATGCAAGGACACACATAGGCTCAAAATAAAGGGATGGAGGAAGATTTACCAAGCAAATGGAGGGGGGAAAAAAAAGGCAGGAGTTGCAATCCTGGACTCTCATAAAACAGTCTTTAAACCAACAAAGATCAAAAGAGACAAAGAAGGGCATTACATAATGGTAAAGGATCAATGCAACAAGAAGAGCTAATGATCCTAAATATATATGCACCCAATACTGGAGCACCCAGATACATAAAGCAAGCTCTTAATGACCTACAAAGAGATTTAGACTCCCACACAATAACAGTGGGAGACTTTAACACTCCACTGTCAATATTAGATCAACAAGACAGAAAATTAACAAGAATATCCAGGACTTGAACTCAGATCTGGACCAAGCACACCTAGTAGATATCTACAGAGCTCTCCACCCCAAATCCACAGAATATACCATCTTCTCAGCACCACAGCACATCTACCCTATTGACAACATAATTGGAAGTAAATCACTCCTCAGCAAATGTAAAAGAATGGAAATCATAACAAACAGTCTCTTAGACCACAGTGCAATCAAATTAGAACTCAGGATTAAGAAACTAACTCAGAACTGCACAACTTCATGGAAACTGAACAACTGGCTCTTGAATGTTGACTGGATAAGCAATGAAATGAAGGCAGACATAAAGATGCTCTTTGAAACCAATGAGAATGAAGACATTCATACCAGAATCTCTGGGACATATTTAAAGCAGTGTCTAGAGGAAAATTTATAGCAATAAATGCCCACATTAGAAGCAAGGAGAGATCTAAAATCGAAACCCTATCATCAAAATTGAAAAAGCTAGAGGAGCAAGATCAAAAAAACTCAAAAGCCAACAGAAGACAAGACATAAATAAGATCAGAGCAGAACTGAAGGAGATAGAGACACAAAAATCCCTTCAAAAAATGAATAAATCCAGGAGTTGGTTTTTTAAAAAGATCAACAAAATAGGCCACTAGCCAGATTAAACAAAAAAGGGAAGAATCAAATAGATGCAATAAAAAAAGATAAATGAGATATCACCACAGATTCCACAGAAATACAAACTACCATCAGAGATTACTACAAACAACATTATGCATGCAAACCAGAAAAGCTGGAAGAAATGGATAAATTCCTGGACACTTGCACCCTCCCAGGCCTAAACCAGGAAGAAGTCAAAAGCTTGAATAGACCAATAAAAAGAGCTGAAGTTGAGGCAACAATTAATTGCCTACCAACCAAAAAAAGCCCAGGTCCAGGTGGGTTCACAGCCAAATTCCACCTGACATACAAAGAGGAGTGATACCACTCCTTCTGCAACTATCCCAAACAATACAAAAAGAGGGAATCCTTCCCAAATCATTTTATGAGACCAACATCATCTTGATATCAAAACCTGGCAGAGACTCAACAAAAAAAGAAAACTTCAGGCCAATATACATGTAAATAGATGTAAAATTTTTCAATAAAATACTGGCAAACCGAATCCAACAGCCCATCAAAAAGCTTATCCATCACTATCAAGTAGGCTTCATCCTGGGGATGCAAGGCTGGTTTAACATACGCAAGCCTATAAACATAATCCACCACATAAACAGAACCAAAGACAAAAACCACATGATTATCTCAATTGATGCAGAGAAGGCCTTCGACAAAACTCAGCAGGCTTTTATGCTAAAAACCCTCAATAAACTAGGTATCGACAGAATGTATCTCAAAATAATAAAAGCTATTTATGACAAACCCACAGCCAATATCATACTGAATGGGCAAAAACTGGAAGCATTCCCTTTGAAATCTGGCACTAGACAAGGATGCCCTCTCTCACCATTCCTATTCAACATGGTATTGGAAGTTTTAGCCAGAGCAATCAGGCAAGAAAAGAAATAAAGGGTATTCAATTAGGAAAGAAGGAAGTCAGATTGTCTCTATTTGTAGATGACAGGATGATTTATTTATAAGACCCCATCGTCTCAGCCTAAAACTGATAAGCAATTTCAGCAAAGTCTCAGGATACAAAATCAATGTGCAGAAATCACAAGCATTCCTACATACTAATAACAGACTAAAAGAGAGCCAAATGAAGAATGAACAGCCATTCACAATTGCTACAAAGAGAATAAAGGAATAAAGTTCCTAGGAACACACCTAATAAAGGATTTAAAGGACCTCTTCAAGGAGAACTACAAACTGTTATTCAAGGAAATAAGAGATGACACAAACAAATGAAAAAACATTCCATGCTCATGGTTAGGAAGAATCAATATTGTGAAAATGGCCATACTATCCAAACTAACTTACAGATTCAATGTTATCCCCATCAAGCTACCTATGACCCTCTTCACAGAACTGGAAAAAACCACCTTAAACTTCATATGGAACCAAAAGAGAGCCTGCATAGCCAAGATAATACTAAGCAAAAAGAACAAAGCTGGAGACATCATGCTACCTGACTTCAAACTATGCTATAAGGCTACTGTAATCAAAACAGCATGGTACTGGTACCAAAACAGAGACATAGACCAATGAAACAGAACATAATCCTCAGAGGCAATGCCACACATCTACAACCATATGATTTTTGACAAACCTGACAAAAACAAGCAATGGGGAAAGGATTCCCCATTTAATCAATGGTTTTGGGAAAACTGGCTAGCCATGTGCAGAAAGCAGAAACTGGACCCCTTTCTGACACTTTACACTAAAATTAACTCCAGATGGATTAAAGACTTAAACATAAGGCCAAACACCATAAAAACCCTGGAAGAAAACATAGGCAAAACTATTCAGGACATAGGCATAGGCAAGGACTTCATGACTAAGACACCAAAAGCATTGGCAACAAAACCCATAATGGACAAATGGGATCTAATCAAACTCCAGAGCTTCTGTACATTAGAGTGAACCGGCAACCAACAGAATGGAAAAATGTTTTTTGCAATTTACTCATCTGACAAAGGGCTAATATTCAGAATCTACAAAGAACTAAAGCAGATTTACAAGAAAAAAACAAACCCATTCAAAAGTGGGCGAAGAATATGAGCAGACACTTTTCAAAAGAAGACATTTACGAGGCCAACAAACATATGCAAAAATGCTGATCATCATTGGTCATTAGAGAAATGCAAATCAAGACCACATTGAGATACCATCTCACTCCAGTTAGAATGGCGATCATTAAAAACTCTGGAGACAACAGATGCTGGAGAGGATGTGGAAAAATAGGAACGCTTACACTGTTGGTGGGAGTGTAAGTTAGTTCAACCATTGTGGAAGACAGTGTGGCAATTCCTGAAGGACCTAGAAATAGAAATTCCATTTGACCCAGCAATCCCAGTACTGGGTATATATCCAAAGGATTATAAATGATTGTATTATAACAACACATGCACACATATGTTCATTGTGGCACTGTTTACAATAGCAAAGTCCTGGAACCAACCCAAATGTCCATCGATGATAGACTAGACAAGGAAAATGTGGTGCATATACACCATGGAATACTATGCAGCCATACAAAATGATGAGTATGTGTCCTTTGTAGAGACATGGACGAAACTGGAAACCATCATTCTCAGCAAACTGACACAAGAACAGAAAAATAAACGCCACATGTTCTCACTCATAGGTGGGTGTTGAACAATAACACATGGACACAGGGACAGGAGCATCACACACTGGGGTCTGTTGGGGGGAATAGGGGAGGAACAGTGGGAGTAGGGAGGTTGGGGAGGGATAACATGGGGAGAAATGCCAGATATAGGTGATGGGGTGATGGAGGTAGCAAACCACATTGCCAGGTATGTGCCTATGCAACAATCCTGCATGTTTTGCACATGTACCCCAGAACCTAAAATGCAATAAAATTAAAAAAAAATCAGGTAACTGGAAGACAGAACAATAGATAGTACTCAATCAGAACAATGTAGAGAAAATAATAACCGAATAAAAAGAACAGAGGCTTAGGGATCTGGGGGAATATAATAGAAGATATATTGTATAATCGAAGACCTAGAAAGAGAGAAGAAAGAGATAGTACTGAAAAAGTACTTCAAGAAATAATGACTGCAAATGTTCCCAATTTGGCAAAAGATGTAAACCTACAAATTTGAGAAGTTGAGTAAACTCCTAAGAAGATATTTCCAAAGACATCCAGATCAAGACACAACAGAGTCAAACTTGAAATCTGAAGACAGTAAAAAAAAAAAGAAGCTTCAAAGTGCTTAGTGACGGAGAAATAACACCTTACAGGGTAAAAACCAATTTGAATGACAACAAATTTCTCACCAGAAACTATAGATCCCAAAAGGAAGTGGTGCAACATTTTTTAAGTGCCAAAAGAAAATAACTATTAACCCAGAATCCCTATATTTAGTGAAAGTATCCTTCCGGGATCAATGGGAAATCAAAACTTTCTCAGACGAAGAAAAACTAAGAATTTGTCACCAGCAAATCTGCTTTAAAAGAGCAGCTGAAGGAAGCTCTTTACATGGAAAAGAAATGCCAAAAGAAGAAACCTTGGAACATCAGGAAGGAAGAACATGGTCAGTAAAAATATGGATAACATATAACCGACTTCCCTTCTCTTAAGTTTAGTTTAAAAAAAACCACATGAAAGAAACCAATGGCACTTAACATGGAACAATGTTTTGAAGCAAGTATCATATAGAGATAAATGTGGAGAGGTTTTTTCTCCATTAAAAATAAATAGTGCAATGTGTACTTACCATGTTACTCAAAATGGGGATTTTGCCTTCAAAATAACTATTAGAAAGGAAATTAATCCTTAAAAGATATGGTTAGGAACTATTCTGAAATTTTGCCAAAAGTCTCTTCCTTTCTTGTCTGCTTACTTGCATAATGTATGATGAAGGGATTGGATTGGATTGTCTCAAAGATCTGTTCAATTGAGCTCATGACACTCTCGAATTTTGTTGGATAAATTTTTAAAAGATCCACAAAATTCCAAAACCTTTAAAAATACTCTATTGTACATAAAATCATATCTTTGATGAAGGAGGTGGCTTACTTTATGAAAGAATTATAAAGACTTTAAGACATGATATTTTCCTATACTTTCTGTGCTGGCTTTTCTTCCTCCTTCCTCTTTAAGAGTGAGAATGAAGAAATTTAATTTAGATTAAGCATCAAAGCAAATAAAAGGCATTGGAGCAAATAAGAAACTAGTCAATATTATAGAAACATTTATTATCTTTTTTCTTCCCTGTTCTTTTCTTTAACTCCTCCTTACCCTCTTTATTCCCTTTCCTTTTGGAAGCATTTGAAAGTAAGTTACAATCGCTATTACCCTTCTCCATAATTATTTCATTATGCATACCCAAAGAACAAGGGTAGTCTCCTAAATAACCATAATGTAGTGACCAGATTCAGGAAGATTAACATTGATGCAATACTATCTAAAAAATCCAAATTCAAAGTTATTTTCTTTAAAAAAATAAAATGTCTATTTTAACAGAATAGGTTAAAAGGAAGGGAGGTCCCATAGCATTTTAATCACCCTTATTTCTTTGCCTCTTTCTTTTAGATATCCTTCTCAGGGACTGGCATTTGAATAATTTCCCACCCCTACTGGCCCATCCTCTTTCTTGTCAACACTCATGAGTCTTTCCCATGTTCCTTCAGGACTCAGCTAGGTACTGGCAGTCAGTCTTCCTAGCCTGATGTCCATAGATGATGACAATGGCTTCCTATGATCTCACTTCCTCTGGGGCATCAGGAGTTTTTTCAACAATTTTCAGAAATGTGAGCAGTTTATAGAGAGCTTCAGAAGCCAGAGAAATATTTTGAAGAAAGGGGATAATTGGTATCTCCTTACTTTATTGTAGCAAATTTCTACCTATCCATAAGCAAATACAAACAATTAAAATTCATGAGCAAAATAAACACTAAAGGTTAGGGGTGGTAAATGATTTAGTTTCTGAGAAGGATATCTAAAAGAAAGAGGTAAAGAAATGAGTGTTAAACATTCTATGGGACCTCCCTTCCTTTAAACTTATTTGGTTAAAATAGACATTTTATTTTTTTAAAGAAAGTAAATTTGAATCTGGGTATTTTAGATAGTATTACAATTGGTATTTTCTTATCTTAATTGTAGGTTTCTGCCTGTCCGTAAGCAAATATGAACAATTTAAAGTTTTCTGGAATTCAGTGCTTTTGCCATATCTGGGAAGCTAGTGTTTTCAATGGGTCCATAATATTCTGCTATGGGAAAAAGCAAAGAAAAGCAGATACTGAGTAATGTCTCTAGAATGAGCTCATTACCAAGCATAAAGACAGTTTTTCTCTATATCAACATATGCTTGTATAAGTATGAGGGAAAGAATTGAATACACTCCAAATTACTAACACAGGCTACCTTAGGAAGGTGGGCTTAGCTTTTTCTTTGTGCATTGCTGTGTTGTTTTACTTACACAAAACATGTATCCTTTTTGTAATTAAAACATAAAAGTAATACAGTTTTTGAGAAGCAAAATACTCAGAAAGCATATAAAATTTCTGATTTAACACAAAACTCCCACTACCAAGAAGAGAAAGAGGGCCATTGATGGTATCATGGAACATATATGGTACATAGGGATTAATTGCTCAATGATGAAATGAACAATACAGGATTATCCATGCTGAAATGCAAAGTTTCTCCTGGAAAATTTTCTTGATACTTTTTATACTAAGATAAGTTTTGCTGAGCTCAAGAGACAAGCAAATTGGGAAGGAAGTAAGATTTCATTTTGGAGAAATAAAACTTGAAAAGGTTATATTCAAGAAGGGAAATGAGGCTTTCTAGTTGGATCCTAGGAAAGGCATTAGCACGTGCTTTCTGACTTTTAAAATTCCTTGCCTCAATTGTCATCTGGGTCTTATGATTTCTGGACTTGGTTCATTCACCTCCTAGGAGCATTCTTTTTTCTCTTAAGACACTCTGAATGCCAGACTGTATCTAATGACATATCCTAAGTAGTTGAAAGACAAAATATTCAAATTGCTGTACAGTTTTTCTGCCCCTTCATAGAACTGACGCAAATCGGTTTCATATTTCCAGTGAATTGTCTCTCATGGTCTCACATGGGGCCTATGAAAGATACAGCTTTTCCCCAAAGAAGGCCTTCATCACTTGAATTTTATTAGCCTCCCCAAAGGGCTAGTTTCTGTCTAGTGTCCAGTCTTGGAAGCATCTGCCTCAAATTTCCTTTAAACCACTAATATATGGAAATGACTTCCTTTCTCCTCTCTGCATTCCTCATCCAAAAATGAGCTGCCCTTCTATTTCTCACTGTAACATTTATTTGAAGTTAGCTTACCTGTGGACCTCAAACACAGGAGTGGGACAGGTCGCCAGCTCAGAAGTCTCAGGACCAGTGACATCAAGAGCAGGAAGTGGCCAGTGCCTCAATCCATTCCCCTCTCCCTCCTGAAACAGGCCCTCCATCACCTTAGATAATTCATGTCACTGAAAGGAACATGTAAGCCATCCTACTTCTTTTTGTCTTCACAAATGCTTTAAGCACAGGCTTGGAAAATCTGTGAGTTTCTTACAGGTTCTCAGATATATTCCTTTGCGCCTGACTGGGGTGAAATGATACAGTGCTCAGTGGAAGGAATTTAGCTGCGACAGCAGAGGGTTGGGGCCATGGAAGCATGTAACTGGAAGCGAGCGGTGAACTCCTGTTCATCTTGGAAACTCCTTCCACCCTGTGCCTCAGTGCTGCCAGGCTCAGCAGCATCAGCCTAACGTTCTGTGTGGGATTCTAACACATTTGTGGTTGCAGCCTGGTAATTAGATTGTGAGCAGGAGTCACAATCCCAGCAATCGGGAGGCATGGACAAGGCTTGGTGTCAGAAGGTATGGTGTGTTGAGGTTTAATAATGTCAGCTCTATTTTTGTCTATCACCCCTTTGATACATGTTAAAAAAAATACCACCCACTAGTTCTCCTTCTCCTCTCCCCATCAAGGTCAAGCACCAAGGATGAATCAAATAATAATAATAATAGAACAGGAAAATAATATGCTGAAGATCAGATATCAAAATGAAATGCAGACCCTTAGAACAACTTTGCTTTGTGTACTTTTAATACATTTGATATACCACACAGCAATTTACTGGGAAGTGGATTTTAACATGCTACATATGCTATTGGCAAGATAAGAATTACTGAGATGAATGTTGGTTCACTAAATATGCTGGGACCCTTTTATAGTGCAGACTCTGAGGAACAGAGCTAACACTCTCTTTATGGGCACATTGAAAGGAATTGTGCTTTTACTGTGTGTCATTGTTATGTTTCAGGGGACATGATTTCACCAGTAGCTTTGCCAAATTTTTGCAATAACAGGCTTCTACTGTATTTCTATTTTAGTACCACGATCTCATGCCTTGAAGTTTATTTGAAAAAAGAAAACGACATAAAAAAATAGTGAAGTCCAGCCAAATCCAGGTTATCCAGGATTAAATTTATAATCCAGCCTGAAGATTATCTAAACTTTTGCTTCTCTTTCTCATCGTTGGTGTTTTTCATCTTAGGTGGATATTCCTGCTTAGTAGCACATTTCCCAGAAGGTGTCAATGAGATTTAATTAATTTTTTGTGTGAAATACTGCAGAGATACTGTGTGTGTGTGTGTGTGTGTGTGTGTGTGTGTGTGTGTGTGTGTGTTTGTGTGTGTGTATGGAGAGAGCAAGAGTAATGGTTGAAAGCTTTTGGCAATATTTTCTGATATGTGTAAACTTAAATTACCTAGACTTCATGAGAACTTCTGCTTTTTATCCATGCAGAACAGATCATTAAGAGATTGTTTTATTTTTTCCATAATATACTTTCCTCATCTAAACTATTAGGGATAGGAATACCCCATCTGCATGCCATGAATAACACCATGTGTGGAGAACCTGCACAGATCCTGAGATAATTGTAGGGATGAAGCTCTATGGAGCAATCCTGGCCTTGGGAGGGTGTGAACTTTGTGGAAAGATTAACAAAAGGGGAAGAGTCCTATTTTGAATCAAGAAAATCTTAACTCATGAGAATAAAATTAGTGTGAGGAGCCAAACCCTGAACCATCTTTAGCTTCCTTATTTTCTCTTTGATGACACTGTAACTTTCTAACTACAAAGGAGAAAATCAAGTTAAAGAGCAAAGTATTTGGTTAATCTATTTGTCTACATTATTTTACACATCAGCATACTTGTTTGAATTTTCCACTTGTCTTTGGAATATCTACCTGGAGAGAAGTCGATATTTAAACAGAAGAGATGGAAACAACTGGGCTAATACAAAAAATTGAAAAATTCAACCAATGAAACATTGGTCTTTATTTCATCAGCAATTTTGGTTTCCTTTTTTAAAACCAAATTAGGCTAAAAAAATGAAATCAAAATTGCTGATGAAGCTATTTTGTACAAATGTCACTGCATTCTCAAAAAGGAGAGATTCCACAGAATATTCTTGTACAAATACCATAGTTTGGGACCATGTAGAATCTCTTTTTGAGGACACAAAGTGGTATTTGTACAAGAATATTCTGAGTCTGGATCCACTAGCTGCAAAAAGACCTGATTGAGCCAGTGCCTCCCACTGTGGGTGAAAATCAGCCTGGCCTCTCATGGGGCACAGAGGAGACCAAACTGTAAGTCATTAGCATGACTTATTCTCACTTTCCAGTTGGCTGATCTGGTGCTGTTGTTGATGCTGCCACGGCCATCGTAGTGTAGGGTAGGTAACAGACTAGCCTTCCAAGAACCTGGCTTCCCATCTCCTTGCTGAGACTTTGGCTTGGTCTCCTAGAAATGGCTCATTTTAGCCCAATAAACAGGGAAGTGGATGAGGGGATAGCTGTTTAATAAAAGTACATTTTAATGGAAAAATGAGGTATTTTCCACTGCGGTAATGTGTCTTTTTTTGTTTCCAATCATAAAATTGCTCAAAAGAGGAAGCAAAAAGAGGAACATGTATTCATTTGTTTTAACTCTAGTTTGTGAAATGAGTTCTTGAGAAAGCGAAAAGGCATCTATTTCGAAGAATTATGACTTCTTTTTGACATCTAAATATCGTATCATTTCCAGAGTATTAGTTACCTCTGTCATGATAATCTAAATTTATAAATATGACTGTAGATCCCAAACTTGCAGTTATTGTGGAGTTTCAGCATGACCGCATAGGAGAAAGAAAGAGAGAGAATATCTGCATGTGTCACTATTCAAATGACACCATCAGAGACTGTTGAGAGTAAGACAAGACCTCTCCTTTTGTGACCAGTTAACTGATACTAGACAAGTATTGTTCTAGCAGGTAAAATGACTCCAAGATATCTTCAAACACTACACTTTTTAATAACCCCCATAATATAGAATTGCCTATGGATGTACATGTTGGAGTACATTCACTTAAAAGTATAGAAGCAGACATTATTCAGACCTTCCCTGTTCCAAATACTCCTTAATTGAGGAACTACCTGTACTACTAATTTTAAATCACGACTGTTCCATGCAGAAGGGAGAGCTAAGTTTTGGGTTACAAAATTTTGAAAACCACCATATAGAAGCCACCTACAACATCCAACCGCCAACTTGCCACTTAGCTGAGAAAGCAGAAGGGAGGCAGACGTGGTGGCTGCCCAGTTGGAAATTATGGTACTACTAAGACTTTAAGTGAAGTAAGCAGTAGAAGTTTGGGGCATTTGTTATGTTTTCCTTGAAGTTCTGTTCTGAGTCTTCCCAGACCTGGCTGGAGACTGATTTTCCTTTTGTGCTAGCTATCCTACATGACAATAACCATGGCAATATTAATAACAACACTGCAGCAGATATTTGAAAAGTGACCACCTTCCATCCCTTAATTTCTATTTTGCCTGGTAGGCTGCACTCTTTTCCTTTTCACTAGCAGATAGTTCTGTGAGTATGAGTCTAAAGAGAGGAGAGCCAAGGTTATCTATGTTGCCTATGATAAGAAAGCATAGTGAGGCATTTCTTTAAAAATCTGGGAATGACTGCAAATGGCATTGGGAATACACTCATGAGCTGGTTGCTCCTGATGATAGTTCTCCAGGTTCATGCATAGGAAGCTCCAAGGGAAGGTTGATTCATTAGATGCATCAAGGTTTGGCTTACTCTAAAAATGAACTTGTCGTGAG
The DNA here is from genome assembly GCF_001604975.1 of Cebus imitator. NCBI lineage: Eukaryota > Metazoa > Chordata > Mammalia > Primates > Cebidae > Cebus > Cebus imitator. Next base: position 4,311,397 of record NW_016107357.1, read on the forward strand.
CATGCTCACAGGGTTAATAACATATATTGAGCTTTTTCATGGGCTAGATTCTTTTTCACCTTCTTATCAAATCCAAACAACATCCCAATGAAGACGTTGTTATCAACATGAATGTAAGCAGAACGAGTAGCAACTTGTGCTCAATTGTATACAATAAACACGTGGCAAATTTGCTTTTTAAATGATGTAATAAGTATCATTCTTAAGGATGAAGAAACAGAGTTTTGCAGAGATTGAATACTCTGCCAGATTCCCACAGCCAGATAATGCCAGAACGGGGAAACATGCCTGGTATCCTGGGTAGATTTTGTTCCCTGCCGGAGGTTCAGTGTGCCCAAATCCTGTCCCTTGTGTGGCCCCTGGTTGGAGTTGAGCATCACTCCAGCCTGGGTAACAAGAGTGAAACTCCATCCAAAAAAAAAAAAATTTGCATGAGATATGGAAGGTAGATGTGAAGCAGCAGCTGTTATGCTCAGAGGATGGACATAAGGGTGCCAGGCACCATGACAGTGACAGCTTACATATCATCACTGATCTGCTGGTTCACCTAGTTGGTGTGGGGCAATGGCTGGGTCCACGGATTCCCTAGTTTTCAGCAGATCTCCTCCTTTCAGATCTTTGAGTCCTCAGCCATGGCAGGAACCTTGTTCAGCTTTCTGGCAAAGGACACCACTCTCTTCTGCAAGTTTTCTACATTGCTGAGCTTGGAGGCTATGAGATACAGACATAGGTTTTAGCTTGTCTGTTGTCTCTCTGTTCATGTTCAGCTTGTGTTCCTGATTGCCAGCCTTCTCAACCTCTAGTGACTTCAAGGCTACTGCCAGATGCAGAGCCAACAGCCTCCCATAGGCTTCTTTATAAGTTCCCACAATGATGTCGAGCCTAACCTCTGTGATATACCCTTTATTTCCTATCACTTACGGTGGCTGTGCTTCCACCATCAAACTTTAGCTGTAATGGTCTGTCGGACTCCAGATCTCCAGGATACTGCACTCACTGGGAGAGTATGAGGGTGAAGGCGTGAACTGGTTTTAGTGGGACAGGAATCCTCTGACTCTAGGAAACTGAGGACTTCCTCAGTCAGATGCTCAGAGAACAAAGCAAGGGGATATCCTTGAGCAAAACAGAAAATTGAAAAGTCACATCAATGTTTCATTTAACTTATGAGATTACAGAGCTGGTAATTTCACGGCCAATTATATGTTTAAGATAGACCAAAAATAAGTTGAAAAAATATTTTAGTGTCCATTGTGGACAATATAAAAATGACATTTTTCTGATTTCTCAATCAATCCTTTTCAATACCTTAGTTACAGTCTACATTTACATGTCAAACATCTGTGTGTAAAGTGAAAGTATGCTCTGTTATAACCTAGATGAAACATCTGGAAGATGATATTTTTCCACTTTTTATTCATTTGGTGTCACATAGATCTAGGCATCAACACATATCTCTTTTCCCTTAACTTTAAAAAAATATGATTTTATTTTTTAGTCCACTTTTTCTGGAAAACAATTTTGCAAGGTGCAAGGTATTCAGATGAAGTGCTGAAATCTTGGCTGTAGGAAAAGTTAGGCGTAACCAAGCAACACTTACTTCAACCCCAACTGCAACACTTCTGCGGCTTAGCCTTTGCCATTTAGCACGTTCCTTTTGCTGTCTGCTTGCACACTATGTACCCTGGGACTTTCCTGGGTTTCTCTGCCTTCTGCTTTTGGGGTAATATTGGCTTAACCAATATTAAACTAAGAAGAACAACATTAGAAAGACCCAATTTTCTTACATGAGAGCAAGAAGTTTATTCAACTCACTGCTTCACTTTATTTCTAGGGGCCTTTTTTAGCTCCAGAAAGAAGTTGTCTTTAGCCCTAGACTTTGTGTACCTCTACCCACCCTCCCTTTAATATTCTCTTGAGTGAGATAATATGCCCTTTTTGGGCTCTTCTTTGTTCTGTAAGCATTAGGATTGCTGATACACAACAATTTTTTTTCTTGGTAGAATTATGTTCCATGCAATATTTGGGACATATTTATACTCACAATTACTTGCTGTTTAGCTAAAATTCAAATTTAACTCTACATCCTGTATTTTATTTGCAAAATCTGGCAACCTTAGTGTAGATACTTCCTGCATCCCCAATCTCCCAAAGCTCCCGTTTTCTAAATTCTGCATGCTGACAGGGCCTTCAATAGTAAGTTAACATCTGGACAGCTTGCCAGCCTCTCCTTGAGGAAGGGGTTTGCCTTCTAGCATTTGAATGGATAATTTAGTTCTGCCACCAAAACAAAACATTAATGGGTATTTGATGTAAACCTTATTTTCCTCCCTGCTTTGGCTGAAGAGCTGAAGAGTTAGAGAGGTCTTACCAACAGTTAGAAATCCACCTTTCTGAAATGCATTGCTTGCTCACAGACTTAACAAGTAGCTTCAGCTATTTCTGGGTTACACGGTTTTTCTTCTATTTCCCTTTTTTCTTCTTCAAAATTTCTAGTCTCTTTTCTTACAAAAGTATGGCCTTCTCTCTTCAAGTCTCAACCCAGACCAATATTTGTGCATCCAGATTTTTCTACTCAGAAATGGCCATCTGACCAGTCCATGGAAGGCCTTCCTAGTCTGGAATGTGGATTCTTATAACCTAGATCACACAACACTGACAGAAAGGGATTTGGCAGTAACATGGGTCACAATGGTACAGAAGGGGATATAGACTACGCTTTATAAATGCTTTTTGAAATTAGCTTAAGAATAACACTTATTGGGATTTCCCACATTTTAAAACTCACACATGCTTATTGTAGAAAAACATGCAAAACACGCAAAAGCAAAATCAAACAGAACAAAATAATCATAAATTCACATCTTGAGATAATCACTGTTGTTATTTTTGGTGTATATTTACAATATTTTTCTATAAACTTATTTATTGTTTGAACAAAAGTACCACATAACATGGAAATACTCTGCAACTACTTTTTATTATTTAACAATGAATTTTGAGCTTTTTTTTCAGTGCAGAGTACATGTGTAGGTCAATAATTCTCAATCTTTTTTAGGCTGCAGATCTTATTTAAGAAACTGAAGTTTCTTCTACCAGGAAAACCACTATACAGGTATCTAGAGAATTTGGGTACAATTTCAGATCATTAAAATACCTCTGTAGATCCTACAGATAAAGAAGTCCTGTTCTAAAACATCACAACTAATTTGAATGACTGACATGGGATACTTTGAAGCTTCCAGTAAGAATTTATTTTATATAAGCTAAAGAGACAATTCGACATTTGCTACATTGGGATCTCATATTATAAGTTTTTGCTTTTTTTGTTTTCTTAGAATCTAGGTTTAGGGCAGGGTGCCCCCACCCCACCAACCTTTTTGGCACCAGGGACTGTTTCATGGAAGACAACTGGTTTCAGGATGAAACTATTTTGCTTCCGATCATCAGGCATTAGATTCTCACAAGGAGCACGCAACCTAGACCCTTTGCATATGTAAGTCACAATGGCGTTTCTGCTTCTTTGAGAATTTAATGCTGCTGCTGATTGACAAGAGTTGGAGCTGAGGTGGTAATGCTCACTCCCCCACCACTCACCTCCTTCTGTGTGGCCCTGTTTCTAATAGGCCACAGACAAGTACAGGTCCACAGCCCAGGGACATGGCAAAAGGAAACATTAGCAAATTTGCAGATTGTCCTGTTTACATGTCAGCTCTGAAGACTGTTGAGTTAATGAGTCTTCCCTTGGTTGCAAGCAAACAGCAGTCATAAGCGAGAAACCTACTTTGGATTTCACAAGAACTTTGTCACAAGTCTCATGTTTCCTGTAGGAAAGCTGAATTTGCCAGCACACTCACTGTGAGTAAAACTGTAATTCTGCTTTGAGCAGAAGGCTTGTGCTGAAGATAAAAACGAATTTTCAGTGGAAATACAAAATTAATCTATGAATCCCTGGATGCTAAAGACATTGATTTTTCTCCTGTCTAGTAGCTACTTTTCTTCTGTATGTAACTTTCCGTTTATTTCCATCAGTAGGAAAGGGATCAAGCAAGTTGAGAAAGCATAGGAAGGTGTAGTCCCCTGAAATCTAAATGAAGCTTCTTTGGTCTTACAGTTTCCTAGGCAGGTCGGGCCTGGGACAGGACTATATGGGCATCTGCAGCCCACACAATGTAGGAAGAGGGCTGCTAGAATATTATAATTAACTAAAGTAACTACAGATGTTCGTTATTGGGCACTCATTGTACAATAGCCATTGGGGTAGGTGCTCTACCTAAATTACATTCTCACCACTCTGAAAAGTCTGTATCATTTTTCTCTTACGTGGAAGAGGCTGTGCCACTGAGTGGGTAAGAGCCCAGACTCTGGCTTTCTGTAATCTCAGTTTATACTTGCTGGCCTTGTGATCTTGAGAAAGATACTTAATCTCCTTGTGCCGCATTTCTTTCATCTGTAAAATGAGGGTAAAACACAAATTTGAATCCAGGTCAAAGTTTCTTTTTTAAACATAGTTTTTAAAATAAAACATTCTAATGAGATGTAATTCACATATATTAAAATTTGCCCATTTAAAGTGTACAATACTGTGTTTTTATTTTTCATTTTAATTTTTTTCTTCCAATTTTTTTTTTTTCCCAGACAGGGTCTCACTCCGCCACCCAGGCTGGAGTGCACTGAAGTGATCTCAGCTCACTGCAACCTCTGTCTCCTGGGTTTAAGTGACTCTCGTGCTTCAGCCTCCTGAGTAGCTGGGAATTTAAGCAGGCACCACCACACCTGGCTGTTTTTGCATTTTTAGTAGAGGCGAAGTTTTGCAATGTTGTCCAGGCTGGTCTTGAACTCCTGGCCTCAAGTGATCTGGCCACCTCGGCCTCCCAAAGTGCTGGGATTACAGGCATGAGCCACCGTGCCCAGCCTTTCCCACCTTCCACCCTCAAGTGGGCCCCAGTGTCTATTATTGCCCTCTATGAGTCCATGTGTATCAGTGTTTAGCTCCCACCTACATAGTCAGTGTATTGCTCCCACTTTAGAACATGCGGTATTTGGTTTTCTGTTCCCGAATCAATTTGTTTAGGATAATGTCGGCCAGAGTTTCTATCCAGGAAAGCTGCTGCCTGATTCAGTCCTTAGCTAAATTGTCAAGATCCCTTTGATTCCTCCCTCCAGACCTCCTTTCCTGCTACAGCACCCTCTCTCACCATCTCCACTAACAAGATCTCTCCATCCCTCCCCTTCTTTTCTTCATGACTTCACTTGCAACCCAGTTTCCAGGCTACAGAATGCCTGCTTTCACGAGTGTGAGGGGTGCTGTGAAAGAGAGGCACATTGTGTGCTGGGAACATCATAGCAAGGCATTCTTAGACCTCCCAAGCCTCAGGAACACAGGGAGTAATTATCTAATAAATGATGTCTACATTTGTAACTCGTCGAAGGAAATATTTGGCGGCAAATTCCTATCTCGTGCTCCCCACGACACACGATAATGGAAAGCGGTCCCCTAATTTCTAAATTAATTGGGCTTTGATGTGGATCTGGAAGAAACTCATGAGCTACAGCCTTTCATTCAGGAACTGAAAAACTTTTGGCCATATTTGGATGGACTTGTTATGTTTAGGTCCTGCCAATGGGGAACACAGGTCACATCTTTCCCTGCGTAAGCCCACAGCCACCCGTGCATAGGGGTAACTGGCCCTTTCCTTTCCCTCATAAAGTGGATAGGAGGAGAATAAGGCTGAATAGTAATTATAAACATCTGGTAGTTACTTCATGATTAGGTCATGTTAAATATTTTGGGAAGCCTTCCATCAGTCTCAGTTAATATCTTTCCAATTATGTTTACATTGACATTTACCCTGGGCCCTGTAACTTCTCATTATGCCTTCTGGAGTTATCCCATACACTCCGGTCGTGGTGAGAAGTTCACCAGGGAGGCAAGGATTACTGCTGCTACTGCTTGATCAAGAGGAAAGGCAGCCAGCAGTTCCAAGGAGACAGGAAGGGACTGCCCAGACATGAAGAAAGAGAATGTGGTTATTATTTTGTCATATACTTTGGCTTTATTTTACCTGAGAGTTCACTGACCAAGCAAGATACTAGAAAAACTCTTCATAGCACTGAAGGGCTGCTTCGGAAGTAGAGACACACTGATAATCGGATGCCTGTTGTTTGTGAGAAAGAATTATTTCTAGCAAATCAACTAGCCTATCTGCATTAACCTCCCAATGAACTTCAGAACAGATATTGGAAGTCTAGACCTGAAATGAAGGAAAAACGTATGAACTAAGTACACTCATTGCTTTCATTCAGCAGGTGTTTTGTTGTTGTCTGAGCAACTTCTATATATTTAGCTCATAGCACAAGGGGGTGCAGATAGAGTGGTATGTAAGACATTGTCAGCCAGGCATGGTGGCTCACACCTGTAATCCCAGCATTTTGGGAGGCTTAGGTAGGTGGATCACTTGAAGTCAGGAGTTCTAGACCAGCCTGACCGACATGGTAAGACCCTATCTCTACTAAAAATACAAAAAAAAAGAAAAAAAAGTAGCCAGTCATGGTGGCACTTGCCTATAATCCCAGCTCTGTGGGAGGCTGAGGCGGGAGCGTTGTTTGAACCCAAGAGGCAGAGGTTCCAGTGAGCTGAGATCGTGCCACTGCCTTCCAGTCTGGGCAACAGAGAGAGATGACGTCTCAANGACATTGTCTCCTTTCTCTAAAGACATCTGGTTTATTTGGGTGGTAAGATATATAATAAAATATTTACATAAAATTATACGAACAGAAAATGAAGCACATACTGTAAATAATTTTCAAAGATGTCTCCTGATGAAGCCTTTTATTTTGTGTTTGGTATAATTTTTTAAAGTGACATGTTTTTGAATAAGTTTTACTTACTTACTTGTGTTTTTAAATACTTTCCAGTGGAAAATCATTAAAAATGTGTACTCAGCAAATCAAAAAATTTAAAAATAAATGATAATATTAGCAGCATTCCATCTAGTGCAAAATAGGTCTTTCAAACACGTGGCTGATGACCCTGGAGAAGTCAGTCTCCCAGGATGGTTCTGGAACAGGTTCTCAAAAGAAGGGCAGCCAAGAACGTCAGTGATTGAAAGGGGGTTGAGGAGAGGAAACTGATGGACAAAGGCAGGTTTCAGAGCTAAGTGCTGCTCTCAAATGACCACCAGCAACATCCATGGCTTTTTGTTCATTTGTTTTCTTTACTCCTTTTGTTTTTTCTGTGATTGTACTCAAAACTGTCCTTTTCTTAAGGGAAGAAGTGGGAGAAGGAAAATCTTGAGGTTGGAGGATAAATAAACCCACATTCTTGTGGATGAAGAAGGTTACAAAAAACTCATTTTCCTGGAACGAGTGATTTTTGAAATCAGCACATCGAGGTAAATCTTGTGAAAGTAGACCTGCCCTGGTAGAAAAGCTGTCCTCTGAGGAGTAAGGGTCGCCATCGTGTTCAGGTTTGCCAGGGCTCTTCCTCTGTGCTTCTGTCTAAATTTGGTGTTCTTGAGTTTTTATGATAAACATCAAATCTTTGGAGTTTGAATAATAATTTTTCCTTCCAGGATTGGGTACATAGGATTGTACCAATGGAAGAGGTCAGATGTCTCTTCCAGAAGTTGACGTTAGCATAATGCCAGGTGCATTAATCAGAGTTTTCCAGAGAAACAAAACCAATATTTTATACACACACACACACACATACACATGCACAATATGTGTATTTGTGTATATATTGATATAGATATAATGAGATAGATTGATTTATGTTTACATACACATACATTTATGTCACATATGCAAAACATATAAACATATGCAAACATATATTTGCATATTTACATAGAGAGAGGAGAGAGAGACATTGATTTATTATAAAATTTTAAGGATTTGGGTCATACCAACAATTGTTAGGGTTGTCAGGTCTTAAATCTGTAGGGCAGGCCAGTAGGCTGAAGAGCCCAGGAAGAGTTGATGTTGCAATCTCAAGTCTAGGGGAAGTCTGGAGTGAGAATTCCTTTTTTTTTAAGAGGACCTCAGTCTTTTTCTTTAAAGCCTTCAACTGATTGCCTGAAGCTGACCCGCATTGTAAAGGGCAATCTGCTTTACTGAAAGTCTACTTATTTAAATGTTAATCATCTTTAAAAAATACCTTTACTTTGGGAGACCAAGGTGGGTGGATAGTGAGGTCAGGAGTTCGAGAGCAGCCTGGCCAACAGTGTGAAACACATCTCTACTAAAAATACAAAAATTAGCTGGGCGTGGTGGCAGTTGCCTGTAATCCCAACTGCCTGGGAAGCTGAGGTGGGAGAATCTCTTGAATCCAGGAGGTTAAAGTTGTAGTGAGCCAAGATCGCACCACTGCACTCCAGCCTGGGCAAAGAGCGAAACTCTGTCTCAAAAAACAAAACAAAACAAAACAAAAACCTTTACAGGGACATCTAGACAAATGTTTGACTGAACAACCTGGCATTATAGCCTAGCCAAGTGGCATAAAAAATTAACCATATTACCAGGAGAAGATAGATTGCTGCCCCTTCCTGAAGGAGCTGTCCTTTTCACATAGGCTTTTGGAATACAAACATCACTCTTCCTGATAGTGGTGGGTGTGGGGAGGGTGGAAGTTTCCTTGCTTCATATTTACAGCTTCATCTGTGGTAGTGATGGAGGCATTGCCCCATTCTTCTGCCTTTTGTCTTGTCCTCTCATGTCTGGCAGTGAAGTTAGGTAGCTCTCTTTCTTTAAGAAAGCTTGGGTGGGGTCATGTCTGTCCATATTTGCCACAGATCATGGGAAGAGTCCAAAGACTAATGACATGGATGCATTGGATTCTATCCCCTGTGGCCCAATTAGCTTAGTTCTGGCCCACAGCCATCAAGGTTGGCAGGGTACAGAGAAACTTTGGCAAAATTTGCTCCTCCCATCCTTCTTTTTTCTCTCTCTGTCTTTTGCCTGTTTAGGGCACCTTCATGGCTGCCAGATTAAAGATTAATGGACCACAATTCCAAAGGGTGCCAACAGGAAGCAACTGTACCCCCTGTCATGTCACCCCACTGCCTATTTCAACCTGTCCTGGAGCTAGTTTAACTTTGCAGCTCCCATGGTTTTTCCAGTCATCCTGTGATAGAAGGAGGGAGTGAAGTAGGCTTTTTCTCAGTTTCTCCATTTTGCACATCTTCTCCTTATCCTTGCCTGTTGTGTCAGACTCCTCCCAGGTTTGTAGCTTCGGGTGGCTAAGAGACAGGAAAGGGCTTACTTGTGGGGACTGTGTGGATTTGGCTTTGGTGGCCTCGGGGCTTGGCACATAAGCCAAGCTGAGTCAATTTTAAACATTAATTATTTTCTTGCTACTAATGCAGTTGAGGATTTAATGTTCATGTATTACTACCAACTCTCCTTCTCCCATTTCTCATAGTTACATTCAATTTTTGATTAAATCAATAGTCATGTTTATGCTGAGTCAAGTAGTTTACTATAATTTTTTATTATTTTTTTTCTTCTTTTTTAAAAATCCCCCTTCACTCCCAGCCACACCTTGAGTTAAAAAGTACCTGTTCTAAAATTTTCTATCATTATCTATTATCAATCACATTTTTCTTCTTAAATGTTCCAGCAGACCTATCAAATTCTATCAGTAATTTTTACAGACATTCAAATTCATTTATAAATCAATGTTTCAGTTTTTAATTTTTCCCCTAGGGACCTTCCTCTCATAGCCCTCCATCTCCTATTCCACTTGCAATTAGCTTTCCTCTGTGCCCGCTACACAGTTGACATCATGGGACTCCTTTCACCATCATCCCAACAATTTCTCTCATTTCCTGCTTCTTAGAGTATAAGATATCTCCCTCCTGATTTCCTCCCTTATTTCATTAGAAAACAGCCTCCAACAGAGTGCTTAAGAGTTACCCTATAAACATCAATTCTACATCAACCTTTTCTTTGTTTTTAATTATTTGCCTGGACATAGCATTGTGGGCTGAAGTTCCCTCAAATTCTGAAAGCATTTCACTCTGTTTTGTCTTGTGGCATTCAGAGTTGCTACTGGGAAGTCAGATGCCAAGCTAATTTCCAATCCAATAGTTCCCAACAATTATTGTCTGGAAACTTTTAGGATCTCCCTTACTTGCTTGATATTCTTAAATTTCACGATGATGTTCTTGGGTGGTGATTTTTTCATTCATTTATTGAGCTCTTTGTGAGCTTTTTAATCTGGATACTCCACGCTACAGTCTTAGGATATTTTCCTCATATTATTTCTTTGGCCAATTTGGTCCATTATATTCTCTTTGCTCTCTTTGAAACTCATACTAGTTGTACGTTTAATGTTCTGAATTAATCTTCTAGTTGTCCTATTTTTTATCCTTTGTTGTCTCTTTATCTCTTGGTTTTACTTCTGAAAGTTTATTTTCTCTATTGGATAATAAGTATTCACTCTTCTATTGAATATTATCATTCTGTTTTGATATATATATATATTTATTTTCAAGAGCTCTTGTTCTCTGAATATTCCTTTTCAAATACAATATTCTGCTTTTTAAATGAGCACATTTTTCTTATTTCTCTGAAATATGTATATTTTTTCTTTGAGATGGAGTCTGTCTCTGTCATGCAGGCTGGAGTGCAGTGGCATGATCTCGGCTCCTTGCAACCTTTGCCTCCCAGCTTCAAGCAATTCTCCTCCCTCAGCCTTCTGAGTAGCTGGGATTACAGGCGCCTGCCACCATGCCTGGCTAATTTTTTTGTGTTTTTAGTAGAGACAGGGTTTCATCATGTTGCCCAGGCTGGTCTGGAACTCCTGACCTCAAACGAGATTCACTGACCTTGGCGTCCCAAAGTGCTGGGATTACAGGCATGCACCACCACGCCTGGCCTCTCTGAGATATTAATAATAGTTTGAGGCATTTTTCTGCTCCTTGCTTCATGTATATATTTTGTATTTCAGTCTGAAGATTGAGTGGAAGTCTTCTCCATGTGTATTTGTCATGGGTCTGGGATGAATGTGTAATGATTACCCAAAGTATGTTCTGTTCATGGAAGATTACTGGAACACAAAAGACCAAACTCACAGCACATTCAAGACATCTGCTCATATTCTACTGTCCAAAGAAAGTGATGTGGCCCAGCCTAAAGTCACATAGGCAGAGAAGTAGTATCTTCCCCAAGGCAGCTGAATAAATGATAACACACACACATGCATATACATGTGCACACACATATGTATAATTCATAAAGCATATACATCTTTGAGCTTCAGCTTTAAGAACTGAACATGTTTTGTTTGGCAGATTTGGGCCATAAGTATTGCTCATATGGTTTGTAAAAGGACCATAGAGAATAACAGTTTCTGCATTTTAATTTTCATGGTGACAACAGTAAAGGTTATTCTTTATCAAAGTTTGAGAAATGGTGCAATTAGACCTTCTCATTGTTTGTCAAGAATCCTATGACTTCTTTTACCTTCAGAAAACAACTTCTTTTATGTTGGATTCTGATCTACTGTTACATCTTTGTGTTCATTGAATTTACGAAAGAATCATTTCCATGACTTGAGCAGTATGATTTTCCTTCAACAAACATGAAGTGAAGCCAATGAACACACTCGTTTATGGGAAGAAACCCTACAAGTGCTATTGTAGGTGGCATGGTGGGTGAATACCAAGCCAGATGCCTGCCTCTGGAGGTCTCATTGGAACGCCTGGCTCTGCTTACTAGTGGAAATATGTCTAGTGGTCTCATCCTTTTCTCAGATGTCTTCACTTCACTAAACCACTGCATGTTTTGGCATAGTGAGTTAGCTTCCAGGGAGAGGCCCCCAGAATGGTATAGGACATATTTTGTAGGTTGGGGGTGAAGTGTGTGTGGCAGCATTCATAGTATCGATCTACAGCAATTTTTAGAAAATAGAATAGTTGATCTCATGCCTTTTAATTTTATAAACTCTTGATTAAAACAGGGCATCATTTCTCACCTTGGAATAAAGATACCAAAATTAGATGACATGCATTTTAGACTCTAACTAAGAGGCACGAACCTTACAAAAAGACATCTTCAATACATCTCAGGTGACAGAGACTGTTTTATATTCATGTGGTATATGTCTGTTTGTATAGTAATTAGGATTTGATCTTTTGGGGTGAAGCTCCAGGCATACAAGCACACATAGATGCACACACAGACTCACACTGTGGGATAAAGGAACATACCAGAGTTTATGAGCATCGGGATTTAATTCTGGGAAACCTTGTCTTTTGGCATCTGCCAGTATATCCTCTGGAATTTATTATGTGCCCACAATGTCTCTCCAACCAACCATTCTTCCCTATTTCCACAGTCACTAACTTACTATCAGCCCTTGTCATCTCACACCTGTATTATAAAAATAGCTTAGGCCCTTGTCTCTCTGGCTCCAATTGTCCCTAATTTCAACCCACATCTTTGGATGATGGAATTAGGCTCCAAGGCATTATTCTTATCATGTCACCTCCTTCCCCACTTCTGCTAAATAACTCAATCATTTATTCATGGAAAAGAAGTTGTTGTCCATGTATCATTTTTCCAGGTCCTTGGGGGCAGGGGAAGGTGATCCGAGCATGTCTAATCTCTCTCTCTCTCAATCTCTCTCTCTCTCTCTCTCTCTCTCTCTCTCTCACACACACACACACACACACACACACACACACACACAAACACACCCTTATGAAAGGAACTTGAAAAGAACTTTAAGATTGTAAGGTATTCTTTGTTAACTTTCCTAGAATAGTTGCTTCAAAACCTAGCAAATAAGCTAGGAAGCTTTAAAGAAATATATAGATTCCTGTTAGAAGTCAGGATAGTGGCTATCTTTCCTGCTATTAGTGTTCTATGGCTCTATATTTTGATCTGGATGCTAGATGCATGGGAATATTCCTCTTTCATTTATTTTACATTCATTCCATTACTTTTCCTGAAACTTATGACTTCAAAATGTTCTTATTTCTGTTAACTTATTTGAGATGTACTTAATGTGACTGTTGTGAATTGCTTCCAAATACACCATTTGTACCTCCATTCTTATGCATAGTGGACCCTAGATTCATTTTTAACAAATCAAATTATTTTGTCTTTTTTCTCCACATCTTAGTGAATGGATGAGGAAAGGAAGGCATGGAAAGTGGACTGGGATGGCTGTGAGTTAGAAGCAGTGTTTAGTTCAGGAACCTCTGAATTCAGGGCTATGGCTCTTGGCACCAGTTTTCCCCCAACATCAGTAAGCTGTGGAAACTTTTTAAAAAGTGGAAGAAAAAGTGATACCTAATACAGTGCCATCCATATGATATGCAACCAATACACATTCACTGAATGAGTAAATATGAGAGAACGAATTTAAATGATGTCAACACATTATCTCTAGTAGTTAAGAACCCTACTCTCAGTTCCCTGCATAAAGTTTCCTGCATAGTCTTCAGTTTTGTTAACTAAAAGGTGTAACCTGATAATAGTATTGGTTCAAGTGATAACTGCTTTTTACCAGCCAACTGGTTTTTCAACAGATTTGTTATTGCTGTGCACTAGTGATGAAAACAATTTGTTAATAGGAGCCTGTTTTTTTCTGGAGTCTTAGGAAAGTGGCTGGTTTTACTTTGAAACATTGTAACTTTGCAATCAGGAACCAGGTACAAAATGAATAACTGTTAGCCAAAACAATCAGAAGCCACATTTTTAGCTATCTCTGTCATGTAGCCACAAATAAGAAACACCATTCCACAAACTTTGTGTCAGGTACCTGTTTATATAATATGAAGAGCACTGTTTAAGTTTGGGGAAGAGCTGAATACTATGCCATACACTAGGATGTGGTCCCTGTTATAAAGGAACTTAAGAAGCCTTGATGAATGTGATGAGTGACAGGTTGGTGTAAGGAAGCCAGAGAAAGGAAAGATCCTCTCTGTCTGGAGAGGGGAGGGCAGCTTCATGGGGAAGATGATACTTGAAATGGATCTTGAAGGATGGTGATGCATTTGATGGGGTGATTGTGGCAAAAACAAAGGCCAGGATGTGAAAAAATGTAGGATGCTTTTGGCGGAGAATTTTGCTGGAGAAAAGCTCTCAAATGGGGTTGTCAAGGTAGATAAATCTGACAAGGGAGTTAGGTTGCAGATTGTTGAGGGCGTGAAGTGCTAGGCCAAAAAGTTAGGAAGCTCTCGAAGTGTGTCTAGGTGTGAAGCAATGAAAGTCTGAATTAAAATGTAGCCGTGAAAATCAAAAGAAGTTTATTCATTTTAGAGGCATTGATTTCAGCAAATTTTCATTGAATTAGTAATTCCAATGTAGGGGGCCAGGGAGATAAACTGTGAAAGATGACTAGGTGTTGAGGCTGGGTGACCAGTGTAATCAAGATGCCATGAACAAAAGCCCTTGTTTTTTCTTTTACAGGTACAATTCTAGGAATAGTAATCTATTTTTACTGTTTTCTCTTTCATCTCAAATAACTTTCGATCCATTGGCATCTTTCCTCTCTCTATCTCATTGACACTTATCCAAGTCACCAGTGACTTCCAACATGCCAAGTTTAATGGCGATGTTTCAGTTTCTAAGCATTGACCTCTTTGCTGTATGAACACTATTCGCCATTCCCTCTAGAAAGCCCTCTGTCCCACTGGTTTTTATAATTCCTTTTTCAGCGTGAAAAACATTTTAGAAAGAGCAGAAAATTTGCATAGGAGTCAGAGGTCTTTAGCACAATAAAAACAGAGCCAAGCATAGAGCACAATACCCATGATGTGAATTGTTTTTTGCCTAAGGCATTACTGCAAAGAAGCCTTTGCTCTTTTGTTTCTTTATATGAAAAATGAGGATGGCAAGTATAATCCTGATTTCACAGATATGACAATGTCTAATTAATGAATTGCCCTAAAGAGGGAACAGAATGTATGAGGTGCTAAATAATATTGTGCAAGTAGAGATTAAATTTGACCAAGTGATTTATTAGACAAGTCTAACAAGTGATATCATTGGCTCAAGGGAGCAGAATTGGATTGCTTTATAAGATCACTGGAACTTTGAGTGATTGAGTTGTGGATATTTGTTGTTGTTTTAACTGCAGGGATCCAGAGTAACTTTTAGGCTTCCAAACTTTGGAATGTGACATTTATTAGGCCTGTAACTCCATCAAAAGTATTCGAAGCTATTAAATTGTTGTGGTTAAAAGAGTGAAAATAAATAGATGTTCCCCTCTGTTGGTTTCATTAGGCTGCAATTTTGTACACAGATTTGATGCTTAGGCACCACCCCTGTTTATTGCTATATCGTATTTTCTCATTTTGCAAGTTAAAACACAACTTCTTCTGCAGTCGCATTAAACTCCTCTTGGGACTTCAGGCCAAGCTGTAGTCTTTCTTTCTGTTTTCTGTTGCCATCAAAAGCAATAAAAATTCTGCAGTCAGGGCAAATTTGGGGATGCCTGTGTCGCACCCAAACTGGCAGAAAGTCCAGCTGTTGCACTTATACTCTCTCTCTCTCTCTCTCTCTGAAGTAACATGGATGGAACCAAAGGTCATTGTCCTAGGTGAAGTAACTGAGAAACAGAAAGTCAAAACCCACATGTCCTCATTTATAAGTGCGAGTTAAACAATGAGTGCATCTGGACAGAGAGTGGGCTCATAGACATTGGAGGCTCCAAGAGGAGAACGGGAGGAGGAAGAGAGATGAAATACCACCTATTTGGTATGGTGTACACTACTCGGGTGATGGATACACTAAAAGCCCAGATTTCACCACTATGCAATATATCCCAGTAACACAATTGCATTTGTACTCCTACATATATATATATATATATATTTTAAAGAGACAAAGTAAAGAAAGACACGCTAGTCAGAAGAGATACACTTGTATTTGGTCACTCTAATAAATAAGCAACCACAGGAGCCACTGAGCACTGGGAAGGCCAAACAGGGAGTCAATTATAGGAGCTATTTGAGAAATATCCTTCCTCTAACAAATAAACTGACTTCAATCTTCAGGATTGGATGTAGGCTTTTCCAATTATATTAAGGTAGGCATTATAACCTCAGGACAAAATATATCTGCAAATTTTCCAATTTATTCAAATAAATGTAAACCTAATGGAAAGTTTTGTTGTTCTTTATTTTGTTCTGGTATATGCGAAAAAAAAGAAAAAGAGTCATATAAAATGCACCCAAAATCAGCACACGGGGCAGAGGTGGGGGATTGCTGGTGGAGAAAACCTCTGCAGTCAGCTGAGAACTGAGGCATGGCAGTGCAACGTGGACCTGTGTCTTGTTGAAATTTGTTCTGTCGGTCACAGTATTTTTCAGCTTTTTCTTTCTTTTCAGCTGATTAGTCATCATTTTAGTACACCTGTGGCTCCTACTCTTGTTGTGACATACCAGAATGCTTCAATTTCAACACCTATCCATACTTATTTAATCATGTTGATATTTCAGGGTTGTTAGGATTGGTCAAAATATATGTTAAACCAGGCATGGTGGCTCATGCCTGTAATCCCAGAACTTTTGGAGGCTGAGACGGGCTGATCACCAGAAGTCAGGAGTTTTAGACCAGCTTGGTCTTTTAGTAGACCCCCATTTCTACTAGAAATACAAAAAAAAAAAATTAGTTGGGTGTAGTAGTGTGCGCCTGTAGTCCTGACTGCTTGAGAGGCTGAGGAAGAAGAGTTACTTGAACCCGGGAGGTGGAGGTTGCAGTGAGCTGAGATTGTGCCACTGCACTCCAGCCTGGCAACAGAGTGAGTCTCCGTCTAAAAAAAAAAAAAAAGTTAAATTCATAATACAGTGAATGGCACTCAGAAGGTGCTTAATTAATGGTAGCTTTTGGTCTACCATCTTCAAGATTTCTCAAAATAAAACATTTAATATAAGGCTTTTAGGGAAAATTGCAATACTTTCCTTAAATAAAATAGTTGTTGTACTACTTTTAGAATTTTTAAAAAGTCACAGTTTAAAAAAAATTCCTATTAGAATGTATATGTCTCCTGGGGAGCATGAGCCACATGGACTCAAATTAATCCCGCGTGCAAGTCTGTTTGACTAGAGCTGGGTCTTCTAATGGAAAAAACAATGCAGCAATCACTCTTTGGAATACAGTAAATACTTATAAATGCTTATTAAACACACAACAGACCCTACTGGGCATTGGGATTGACATTAAAGTTTATTAGTTGATTGTGTTTGAGATCAGGAAAAGCTAAAATTCTGCTAGTTATTTTTTATTCAGGGAAGAAAGTAACTGGTGACTGGCACTGATTGACTAGAATGGAGCAACCAACTGGATATTAGTTGCACAGCAAATACTCAGCCTTTTTCTGAGTAATTAACGAGGATTACTTTGTGGTTGAAAACAGTTATGGAGCAACTTATAATTTTCTGAGTGTTTTCCCAATCCTGGCCTTATTGATTCTTTACAGCAATTCTATAAATTGTAGGTTATATTGTCTCGTGTGTAAATTGTGGGTTATTCTGTCTTGTGAAGATAACCTAGGCTTTAGTGTCAGATAGTACTAGGGAAGGACCAGAGCTTCAACTACTATTGGTTATGTGACCTGGAACAGATTATTAAACTGAAGCTTTAGCTATTTCCATATAAATTGATAGTACTATTTACCCTATATGACAATTACAGAAATTAGTTTATGATAAACTTAGCATTGTGTTGGCCACACTGCAGGTGTTTGAATTATTGGGAACAGTTATTAGTGTTGCTGTTATTGTCCTTGACATAAATTGGAGAGGGGTCAATAATCCTGGGTTGTTAAAGTAAGGCCAAAGAGTTTAAGTGACTTACCCGTGATCTCACTTGGGCCACAGTCAGGACCAAAGCTCTGAGCTCCTTTTGGCTGCTCCATCTGAGGTGCACACAGCTGCCCCATGTACTTCAGGAGGCCTGAGCTGAAGAGGAAAGAAGCTGGTCCCAACCAACTTCACTGGCCACTGGGACCACGGCATAGTTGACTTATTTTATAGGTGCTGCCTAATTGTGATACTGAAACCTTAAAAGAGCTTGAAACTCTTATTTTTGTTTTGCCTTCTAGAAGTATTACAGAATCACTTGATATAATCACTTTGAATTTTCTTATTATTTCAGAAGCAATATCCAATAGTTTAGTATCAGATTATTAGGTAATGATAGATAATTCCTGGTTTATAATTGCTTATATTAAACTATTGCCTGCTGTACAATTATGACTGTCTAAACCTCATCACACAGCAGGGGTTGAAACTAGTTAGATATTGCCCTCAAATTAGCCATCAAATCATCTGGAAATTGAGTAACCATCACATGGCAGTGAACTATTTATTTTTTTGCAAAAATAAAATTTTATGTCACTCTGGCATTCTCTGAGATAACATTTTGGGACTCTTAAGAATCTAGAAAAGGTGATAAATGTCTGCAGTTCTTATCTTGTTCCCTATGAGGAGAAATTTATGCAATCACAAGTATATATGTAGAGAATATCATGTAAGCCATTGGTTTGGATCCATAAACATTTTAGGCTTGCTTTCCTGGATGCCTAAATTTGGAGGGAGCATGGTTTCATTCACTTATTTCGATGAAAACATGAAGAAATTAGATTCTGATACTTTCTGAAATTTGCCTCAGAAAACTCACATATTTACTTTAGAGCCTCATTCCTTGGAAGTTTTAGTAAGTGAGATAATCTTCCTCCAATGTTTGCTATGATTAATGACAATAAAAATATGTTGAATTTCTTAATTCACTTGTTCATGTAAAAGATATGTTAAAAATGTCTATTATGCTCTTCTGTACTGGTAAGGTGACGCTGGAATTTTAAAAGCCTGATTTGTAGTATTTGGTGACTCCTGGGTATATACACTCCCCTGTGGCTGATTTCAAGCTCCCAGTGCAATGTCGCTGAACACAGACTGGGAAGGAGATAAGCAGAATCGTCTCTGCCATGCTGGTGTGAGCCAGCGCCAGCCCACCTCTGACCCTATCTGTTTTTTATATACTTTTTTTGTGTGTTTATAAATACATGGTATATATACATGTGTTACGTATTATATATGTGTGTTATGTGTTATATATGTGTTTGATATATATAAATATATTTGTGATATCAGTGCTAGATGAAAATAGAAAAATTCATCTAAATCATCAAAAAAAGTTAAGATACTCTGATTCATTTCTTATTCAGGTGATAAATAGGAGTTCAAATTGAAGAGAGTAGTGAAAAAATTCTGGATGTTTTATTAGTTTTATACATAGGTTTTATTTCTGTGATTGAAACATAACTGTGGTTGAAACTTCATCAGAAGAACATGTAATTAGTTCATAATTTCAATCATTTAATTGGATACTTGAAAATAATATTGAAATAAAATTGTACATTTTCATTCCTTGTACACAAACCATTGACTAGTGTACACCTACGGTTTTAGTTCATTTAGAACCATATGGTGGTGAAATTAGTGTCATTTCATTAATATAAGCGCATTCTTCATATCAACTGGTCAGAGTAGTCTACTAAATGTTAAAGTTTGAGGTTTACTATTCTATGTTCTGTTGCATGGCTAGAGTACATCTACAGGCATGCCAGTAATCTTGTAGTGTCACAAGGGAATTTGATGATAGGGAATTGAATGATTAGTATAATCTATCCTCACTATTGAAAAAAAGTCAAAGATAAGACCTATGGATGGATGACAGGTCAACAGGATTTCCATATACTTGTGTATGGAGTGTGTGTGTGTGTGTGTGTGTGTACATTTTGTCTTTCCTTCCAAAAATTGTAATGAATGTTCATTTTAGAAAATATGGTTAGAATGGAAAAATATAAAGAAGAATAAATGAATCAATTATAATCTCACATGCAGAAATAGTTTGCACATTTTTGGCTTGTTCCTTTTTGTATTCTTTTAGGCATTTAAACAAGTTGTTAAACTTGTATTGTTACAGATTTTGTGGCTTAAATTTTTTTTCAGTGAATATCATGTCAAAAGTATTTCTTTATGTAATACAAATTATTTGTTTCTCCTTCAATTAGGTACATAATATACGTCTTCTTTTCAAAGCATCATTTTGCTAAACATCCTACAATTTTAGACCTCTAAGTGCTTTTTCATATTTGTTTTATTATACTACAGGAGATATCTTTGTCTACAAATATTTGCTTATATGCTTGATTATTTCTTTTGGAGAAATCCCTGATGTCACAGGTATGAATGGTTGAAGGACTGTAGAAACACAAAGTCAAATTGTTTCATAGTGAGATGCTCCAAGCTTGCCCTTTAGCAGTGGGGTGGAACCTCACGTCAACTTTTCAATCCTCAAGGATGATAATGTTTCAGACTCTACTCATCTGATAGGCACAAAAAATTTTTCTATATAATACTAATTTGCCTTTAGAGCACTAGTGATGTTAAACATTTTGTACATTCATTAGTCATTTGCATCTCTATGGATTAACTGCTACACTTGTTGCCTAGTTTTCTACTAAATTCTTAGGGTTTTAAAATTGATCTGATTGAGTTCTGTATATAGTGAGAGTATATAACTTTGTCTCTCCTGTGATACAACTATTTTTCCCAGCTACTATCTGTTTATATTGGTTGACATGTCTTGTGATGTACAGAAATTAAAATATTTATTAAAAATCATCTTTATATTTTTCCTTTGTAATTTCTTCCACTGAATTTAGGTTTAGTAAGTTCTTCTACATTCAGATCATATAAATATTGACCTCTTTTGGTTTTTGTGACTTTCATTTTAAAAACCATTTTAACTCTTTATTCTATATGATCTTTATTTAAGTGTATAAATATAATTTAAGGCTATGAATTATTTTCATTAATATAGAAAAAAATTATCCTACGACCCATTGTAGAAAAATGCTTCTATTCCCCATTTATTTGTGATGCTCCAATTTATAAATATTTAATATTCAGTTACACTAAGGTCTGTCCCTGAAACTTTGATTTTCTTCCATCTTTTTGTGTAGTCTTGGGTCAGTAACATGCTTATTTAACTATTACAGGCTTATTTTAATAGCTCCTATTGCTATTTGCTCCATTATTACTCCCATTTAAAAATTAGTTGGTCTACCCTTTGAATTTTTCCAAATGACTTTAAAAACAATTAAAAAAATAAATCAGCAAAAAACTTTCCATTGGGATTTTATCACTTTTTGATTTTGATTATAAGCTTATATATTAATTTAGGAAGAATTATCATAGTAAATAACTTTAAAATAAATGACAGCAAATTGTACCTTACAAATCAATACAAAATGCAAATCAGAAGTTGAGGTGTTGCAGGAGCACAGAGTATTGTAAAAGGGCATCAGCAAACTGAAATCGGGTCAAGTTCACTTACATAGACATAGTTATTAGCAGGGAAGTCTTGGGGAAGTATCAAGATTTGTGGATATATTCCCTCATCTGTAAAATAATAATAATTCCTTTCTGACTTACCTTATAAACTTATCAAAAGGATCAAAGCAAAGTGAATTATCAGTGTTTTTTAAAACATTAAGACATGTATTTTTAAGAGTTAGATTATTTTGATTCCTGTAAAGATAAAAATCTCCCATATGTGGACATACCAATATCTGAAAACTACTACTGATTTTCATTTCCTTCATCTAGGAAACTTATAAACTGTGTTCACTATCCATCTAGTTCTTTAAAAAATCAAATGGCTTATTTTTTAAATATTTTCCACTGCAGTATAGTTCATTTACAAAGACCAAAATTTTTAATACAGAAAATAATGCCTTAGTATTTTATAAGCAGGAGGCTTGTCAAGCAAATTGCTCATGGCAGGAAAACAGATCATATATCTTGAGCTTATCTACCTCCTTTAGACTACATCCATCCCTGATCACCCCACGGTACACACAGAACTTTGGCAGACCATGCTGCACTGTCTGGGTTGGGGTTGCCTTGCCCAAGGCATTTGAAGAGAGCTCACGGTCCCCAGTCTGTGGTTTAGGAAGCTTAGCTTCTTCCCCTGGAGTGATGACTCTCTGCTGTCATTTTTAAACTACCTACTACTGTTTATTTGGAATCAAAACATCTGGGAAGCTTAAAAGACCCAATTTGTTGAGGGTACAGTCTGCACTCCCATTTTATGTGCACTAGACACATAACAAGTAGACATGTTGATAGTAAGATTTATTAAAATGTGACTTTTGCAATGTGATCTGAGGCCAGGAAAACCTAATTCAATCTCCAATGGCATTGTTTATGAGGGAATTTTAGATCTGAGAGAGACTGAACTATCACTAGTTAAACGCTTGTTTTGCAAATGAGCAGCCAGATTAAGAGAGGTAGTAACCTTTCCACGCCACATGGCCAGTCAGTGGCAGAGCTGGGATCCAAGAGAGTCTAGCTTCCTAAGTTCTCTCCCGCTCGGACACTGCGCACTCCTGAAGGTTATATTAATGCAGTGCAAAGTTTGAGTGAGCTGGGCTCTCCAGGAAAAGTTACAGCCGTGATCGAATAGCCTAGAAATACCTGGCTCATGAGGTCATCAAGCTCAGCTCTCTAGATATCTGAAAGGAGTGGAAACAAAAAAATCATATCTGCATCTTGAATATTCTCTTTTGGGGTTTTAGATATCTATTTAACTTATAGGAAAATATTTCATAGGAATAAATGCTTTTACTCAGGCTTATGATGGAAAATACCAGATCTGATCATAATCTAGGTTTCAAAAATATGAATTTGATCATCTCTGTAACCTGCCTAATCAGTTCTACAGATTGGCTATTATCAAAATTGAAAACAGAAGATTTACTTGCCAAAGTCTCTTTATCTGACTTTCTGGAATCTTCTCAATCTGCCCCTATTTGACTTAGCAACTTCAAATGTCCACTCATCCCTAACAGGAGCTCTGCTTTAGTAGACTTCATTCAAACTTTTAAAAGTCTTCTGAATTTTGTTAAGTTTGATTTCCACATCTTTTTGTTCATATTCTTCCTACCCCTGGAATATTTACCACTTCCTCACAGTTGTCTTAACTTGCTGTGGTCTTTCCTGGTTCTTAACTCCCAAGGCCCTCACGCCCACATCCATGTCACCCTAATTCTTGCACCATCTGGCCTTGTCTCCCCAACTAAGCCTGGAAGGGTAGAGAATGCAAGATTTTGCCCATAAGTGTCCTCAAAACTACTAGGCTATAGTAAAGGACATGAATACATTGAAAAGAAAAAATTCACTTGAGTGTGGGGAAGGGAGAGAATCAAACTGAGAAGCTGCTTGTATTTCTTATTCCAGACCCTGTCTAGTTGACATGACTCACAGTATTGATTCTTGAATTCTCATTACCTCCAGTGAAATGACAGCCCCTGGGGTGTTCTCCTTTCCCCAGCTTCTCTGGCTTTATTTCATGGCCTTTTTCCTCTGAATAACCTTGTTTCTCTTTGAGTTATAGCAATAATTATTTTGCTTCTCATATATGTATTTTCCCCTTAAATTGTCTTAGGTATTTATTTTCAAGATCTGTAAGGCCTATTGTAAGAATAAAAAAATTAGGCAGACAGGCTAACTTGAGTAAAAAAATTTGCAGGAAGCAAACTAAAAGTACCTCTTTTCTGAGCTTATGATTTCCAATGACATATCTCTATCGTAATCAGTCATCTTGTATTATCGTGGTGAGCTGTGCCTGTGTTTCTTTCTTCTATTGATCTGTGAACTTGGCTTTATCTACTTTTATGTGCTGAGTACCTAACATAGCCTCTGGTGTCCAAGAAGGCCACAGTGAATGTGTGTAGAACATTAAAAAAATATAAAAGATTTCTTTAAATAACAGTTTGGTAATAAGTGAGAAGACTCTTTTTTTCCTTTAATTTTTCTTTGATTTTTTTTCCTCTTCAGTAACAGAAAAAATGTTGACCTAGGCATCTCATGCAACAAAGTGATGTCCTCTTCCCACCTCACAACCACCAAGCATCCCTTCAATATTACCTCAATTTATTGGCTTTGTCTGTGCGGTTGTGAGCATTTGTCCTTTCTATTTAAGGTTATGTGTGATGATTTTCTTCTATGAAAAAAAAGACTTCTTGCAAGCAATGTTCGCAGAAGCTGGTGAAATGGATTGGTTTCGTTGACAAATAGTCTTGGTCTGAAATGCTGACATTTCTCAGCCTTTTGCTGGGTTGCACAACGTTGTGCAACTTTATGTGGAAATAAATGAGTTTATTAGCGAGGAGTTGTGTGCTTGTGGCTGTGTCTGTGTGTGATAATAAACATCTTTTGTGGGTACTTACAGCAATAATGACACTGCTCTTTTTCAGTTCACCATTTACCATAAACTATGCCATTATTCACTTCAGTGGGGCATGTAACCTCAAAGAATGTTATGAGGGTAGCCTGTTGAAACAGGGGAACAGACAGTAGGCTCTGGGTAATCCTCTACTGGCAGGGCTGTGTGAGCTGAGCAGATGGCTTCTTCTGTGTTGGTGGTCTGTCCTATTTCTGCTTTAAACCATTCACTTTGAACACAGCTTTACCACCGTAGGCCTGTAATGTTTCAGTGACTAAAACCAGTGGAATGTTTTCTGAGTTGGCTCTGGTCTCTTGCAAGTTCAGCCTATGCCTCGGGGATGTGCTTCTTGAGAGAGTTGAGCTGCCCTCACAGAGCACACACTCTAAGATAACCAGACAAGCCCCAGAGATGCTCAGCTCCACAAATAGCAGGGACCCAGAAACAAGCTTGTAACCAAATAGTGTTGGGCTTAAGGACGGCCAGAATGATTGGGCTATGTGGAATTAGGGTTAGCATGGAAATCCTTGAGGGAGATAAGCCCTGAACTAGTGAATGGAAGGATTAGAGGTTATGGTAAACAGAAAGGAGTAGACAGGGTATTCTCCTTGGCCTGGGCAGGGTCATATGGGAAGTTAAGGAGGAAGGAGAAATGAGTTGTGGGAAATGGAAGGGAAATGAAACCATGAGATAAGCAGCCAAGCTAAAATTCCCTCAGGGAAAACAGTATTACAAGTTATATGAATCATCAAAGAGCTTTAAGTAAGACACGAAAAGCAAAACAGAATCCACGCTCAGTGCAACAGACATTGATTGAGCATCTGCCATAGGCAAGGCACTGGGTTATGTGTTGACTAACAAGGGTGAGTAAAAACTGGTCCTTTTGGGAAGTCTCAATCTAGTGAGAGACAACTGTGGATGGATCATTTCAACGCACTGTGATTAGAGGTGTCCACAGGGCCCTATGGAAGCACAGAGCTCAGGGCCCAACTTGGCCTTGAGGAGGGTGGCAGGTTTGGGGGACCATGGGGACCTCAGGTGAGACACAGTTTTATTTATTTTAAAATGAAAACTTCAGCAGCATTAAATTTAAAGAAGTTTAATTGAGCAATGAACAATTTGCAAGTCCAGCAGCCCCCAGAATCACAGCAGATTCAGAGAGACTCCAGCGCAGCCACGTGGTGGAAGATTTATAGACAGAAAAAGGGAAGTGACATACAGAAATCAGAAGTGAGGTACAGAAACAACTGGATTGCTTACAGCTCAGCGTTTGCCTTATTTGAACACAGTTCGAACACAGTGTATGGGTGGTTGACATGGCTGCTGAGATTGGCCAGGACCCAGCCACTGTTACAGGCACACGCTCCCGAGTTAGGTTCTCAGTCTTGTCTACCTAATAACTGTTAGTGTGTCTGAACTGTAATTCATCAGGTTTGAGCTAAGGTGGGTGAACGGTGGGAAATGTGACCAGATGACAGTCAGGAGCTGTGTTTTCACCATGGGAGCTTATCCTGTGTGTAATGAGAACCTGTGAGAGGTCCCAAGAAGGGGATCAGCTTGATGGAATTTTGGAAGAATCCATCCTAGTGTGAGAAAAATCTGTAATAGTGTGAGAAAAAGTAGGGTGAGAGCTGTGGCCGTTAACAGTTGAGAAACGTTCAAGTTCAAGGTTCTGAGGATTTGACTGGGGCAGAGGAGGGGTGGATCCTGAAGGCATTTTTTATTGAGATGAAAGAGAGAGGAAGGAGGCTGGCTGAACCGTAATACCCTTGGCTTTGATGGCTGAGTGAATGGCACTGCCTCTGACTCACCTGGGGTCGGATAGGATGGGTTTGAGGGGCCTCTGGGGAATCTCTTCCGCAGAGGACTGGATGGGAATCTGCTTCCTTCCACTCACCAGTGGTTCGATTTGTCAGAAGACTGGAGTGGAAGCCTCAGCTCTGGTCCTGGCTCTATCCTTTCCTGGTAAACCCGCTGCCACAGGTGGGTGTTCCACTCACAACTCCTTCCTCACCTGCAGGTGACGAAAGTGATGGCTGCCCTAGAGGATGCTGGGAGGACTGATGTGGAGGTGGCTGTGAAGGACCACAGAATACTCGGGTCCTGATGAGCAGCATTGCTTTTGTGATGGCTGGCTGTCATTTTCTCTGTTCAGCCGTTTTCAAGGGTGTTAAGAATAGCGGTTGTTAAGAAATAGCGGGAATCCCAAGATTCCCCTTTATCTGCAAATCCTAAGAAAGCAGATGCTCCAAATAAGCAGAGACAACTCAGCATTTCTGAGAGTTTGTGGGTTTAAGTTTGAGTCAACATTATTCTAACTTCTTTTAGTGCACTTAATATTTAAGCTTACAGTAGGTGGCAGACAATGGCATCGAGCTAGGTGTGGCTTCAGAGCCAGCAGAGTCCTTTCTTGAAGCTCTACAAAACCCGTTATGATATTTTTCCCCTTCTTTGAAATTTTTAAATAGTTTAAACATTTAAGCAGATTTTAATGTTTTCTATTTAAAAAAATGAAAGGAGTAAGAAGGCCATAGTAGAACCTTAAGGAAAGACAGTGGTTACAGTTCTGTACATGTGAAAGTCAAAAAGAGGCTAAGAAAAAGTTGCTCCCCCTGCCACCACCAAAAAGAAAAAAATATTTGCCAAAAGCCACCATGACTCAGAGTTCACAGATGGGAAGAAACAGATAAATTAGAGAAAAGTTCCTGAAAGTGTTCTGTGACTGATACTACTTCCTATAAGCGACTGGAAAGAGCTGCTGCTGATTTGTGTAGACACTGGTTCTTCCAGAAGAGCCAGAAGTTTCATGTGGACTTTTTAATGTTGGAAAAACCAGGCAGGAGGAAAAAAAAAAAAGGAGAAAAATTCCTTCCCCCCTTCTTTTAATATCGTTTTCAGTAGCACAATGCATTTAAAGTAAGGCAGTTTCCTCAGAGTAATATGGCCTCAGGACATGATTTAGATGGAAAATTTAAGTAAGATTAATGCAATTTATTATCCGACAGGATATCCCTACAAGCCACACTATTTGGCTGAATTTTAGATTCCCAATCTAATATTTCAGATGAGATTTCCAGATGGGTGTCTTATTCCTCTATTAGTTTAGTCAGGGTGATATAGAGTTTGTAAAACAGGAGAGGTTAAACTAGTTTTAACACTTGATTAATCATTGAAATTACTTTGTTACTGTTTGAATTCACTGGCTTTTGTTTATTAAGTAACTCCCTAAGACCCAAAGCCAACACAAACTAGAGGCACCTTTCCAGCTTTGCTAATTTATTTGATGACTTCTTCAAAGGAAATTTTTTAAAAAGTAGTAAATTTATGGTTACATTGAAAGGCTGGTCAATGCTTGCCCTTTGTCTTGCAAAAAAGTAAACTGTGGGTTTATAACACTGGTGGAAACATGCATATGCATGTATAGATACACACACACACACACACACACACACACACATACACACACACGCACATGCGCACACACACACGTATACACACCCAAAAGCCATATTCCAATTTCCTGGAATGTTATGGGGCAAATAAATCTTTAAAACAAATTGGATGAATAATTATCAGAACCTTTCCCATTTCTATTAAGAAAAAGATAATATAGAAACTGTCTGAGGTGACAAACCCCACATATATTCTGCCATTTTATAATCTGCTAGTGGGTCTATTAAGGGAGGTAGATTCCAGTGCACCTGGCAAGGCTGTTTGGGATGATGGGATGAGCTGAGTAAAAAGGCCATAGACAGCGAGACTCAGCGCTTAGTGAAGGAGGAGGGGGGCTGATTCCAAAATGGGACAGAGCTCTAAACCAGAACTTTTTTGGGGGATATGAAAATTTCCTGAAGTCTGGGTTTGTTAAATTGATTACAAACTCTTTTCAGAGACCTATCAGGAGCAACCTAGTGAGTTGCAGACATAAATTTGAATTCCAGAGTCTCCTACTAACCCAACTCATAAATGAATTCCTAAATGCTGACTGAGCCAGAAGACCCAGCATTGGAAAACCACTTGGCAGGAATCATTAGTTTCAAAATGAGATGAACTGCTCTATTTAGCCCTCATTCAAAACTTTACAGAAATGCCAGATTTCCATAAACACAGGTTTCCTTGAATTTCCAGGGCTTTGATTAACTGGTGGATGAGGGTGCCTCACAAATACAGATTTGTATGCAATATTCAACTTGGAGGAGATTGGAGGTTGGAAACCAACACAAAGTATTCCCTCTCCTTTTTAATGTTAACTCTTCCTTGTTTTTCAGAAGACTTTTTTTGTTATAAGGAGTTTGGACAATTAAGAATTAGTCTATGGTTTCAAAATGTAGTTATAGATCATATTCTTGTCATTTATGTCATCATCTGTTAAGCATTTTATGACTGATTGACAGCCCACTGCTTTATAGTGTGGCTTTAATGCCCCAAAGGAATCAGAGAATTAAAAAATACACTTCTGTCTCTGCTGAAAAAGTCATAAAGTTGTGGGTTCTGCTAAGTAAAGAGATTGCTTGTGAAGAGATATTTTCTTTTTTTAATGTGCTTTCATTTTTCTTCTTTCTGCCATTTTTCTTCATTGATACTGGCACATTAGGCAGAGTACCTAACATTGGTACAACATAGATCTACAGAGTTAAAAGTTTTGGTGGTTGTACATTTTGGCTTCCATGTTCGAGTCAATAAAGCAAAATAAATTTGAAGGTTAAATAGCCAATTTCTGTATTCTGAAAAGCTATTTCCTTCCAATGGAGTGAGTTTGAGCCCAGGACTTTGTTGAGTTATGACATGGATTCCGTTGCCTCTGTGGGCTTTTCCTATATTTTGTTCAATGCCTGTCATTTGTCCCATGGGGATTTTAACCACAAGACATCATGCAAGAAGAAAATACTAGTTCAGTTAGTTAAAATGCTTAACAGAGTTGAATCTTTTGTTTTTCATGGAAAGACTAAAAAGTATTCAAACAGTAGGTACATTAGTTCTAGGTTGAAGCTTAACTTACAACAGGGTTAAAAAGTTCCCGTAGTTTTCAACATGTTTGATTTCAATTTTGACCTATTTTTGGGTGGTAGAAATTCATATGCTTGACACAATGAATTGAATCTTACAGGAGGTTCTCCAAAATTTAAGCTTCCAGTTATAGAATGAAGTGATATATAAGTTATTTTTATACCAGGCGTGGTGGCTCATGCCTGTAATCCCAGCACTTTGGGAAGCCAAGGCAGTCGGATCATGAGGTCAGGAGTTTGAGACCTGCTTAGCCAACATAATGAAACCCTGTCTCTACTAAAAATACAAAAAAAAAAAAAAAAAAAAAAAAAAAAAAAAAAAAAAAAAAAAAAAAAAAAAAAAAAAAAAAGGACAGGCATGGTGGCACGCGCCTGTAATCTCAGCTACTCTGGAGGCTGAGGCAGGAGAATTGCTTAAACTAGGGAGGTGGAGGCTGCAGTGAGCCAAGATCATGCCACTGCACTCCAGTCTGGGTGACAGAGCAAGACTCTGTCTCGAAAAAAAAAAAAAAGTCATATTTAGAATGGGCAAGACATAGATTTTCTTTTGGGCCACAGGATAGCATGAGCATTCCTGAAGTCAGAAAGATATGGATTTAGCCCAAGAATGACTGAGCAGCATTTTTTTTAGTCATTTATTCAAGCAGGACAGTTTAAAGACTTTCATTCCTGATTTGTTATGATAGTAATTCTGCTTACCCAGTGTTTGACCAAGGCTTTGTCTGCAGTACCTGGTAAGGAGCTTAGAACTAGATCTGCCGCCAGGCGCGGTGGCTCAAGCCTGTAATCCCAGCACTTTGGGAGGCCGAGGCGGGTGGATCACGAGGTCAAGAGATCGAGACCATCCTGGTCAACATGGTGAAACCCCGTCTCTACTAAAAATACAAAAAATTAGCTGGGCATGGTGGCACGTGCCTGTAATCCCAGCTACTCAGGAGGCTGAGGCAGGAGAATTGCCTGAACCCAGGAGGCGGAGGCTGCGGTGAGCCGAGATCGCGCCATTGCACTCCAGCCTGGGTAACATGAGCGAAACTCCGTCTCAAAAAAAAAAAAAAAAAAACTAGATCTGCCTCCTCCCCCTTTTCCCCTCTTCTTCTTCATCATAATTATCATCATGATCATTACAATCATTTCAGTCATTGGTGATTAACTTAGAGATTAACCAAGGCAAAAAATAATTTAGGCTACTTAGCTGTTTTCTTCCTCTCTTCCTTCTCTTTTCTTTTCTTCCTCTTTTCTTTCTCTTTCTTCTTCTCCTTCTTCTTATTCCCCTTTTGTGAGTTCGTTCTATGAGATTTATTCCAAGGGCCAAAAACCAAGGTAAGATTTCAGAAACAGGCCTTCTAGAAGCCCACACAAATGTGTACTTGTGAGGGGCTTGGCTCCAGTGGGATAAGCAGACGCAAATCCAGTTGGTAAGCTGTCTTGGATCTGGCTACCTTACGAAATTTCTGATATTAGTGCTTTGAGACTCCTACCACCTTGCAAAAATCCTGGGAAATCCCATTCCTCAGCTGGACAGAATGAGGTGCTTTAGAATTTCCTTTCCTTGCTTTGACAGAATGAGATGCCCCAGGTGTCAATTACTGTCATGACAAATCTGGAATGAAAGTTTTGAAACTGTCCTGCTTAAAAAATGATGACAAAAATGGCTGCTCAGTCATTAGTGGGTGGAGTCCATATCTTTCTGACTTCAGGAATGCCCATGCTCTCCTGTGCCCTAAATGAAAACCTGTATCTTACCCTTCTAAAGACGACCTCTATGTCATTCCCTTCTATAACCGGAAGCTGAAAGTTTGGAGAACCTCCTGTAAGAATTGAATTTACTTAGTCAAGCATATCAGTTTCTACTACCCAGAGATAGGTTAAAACTCAGTAGAAGAAAACTGAAAATTTTGTGTAAGGACCAAGAAAATATAGATGATACTGGGTGAAAAAGGGACAAGAAGTGAAAATGATAAGAAGACAGCAGAATTCACTCAATGATTAAGCCTGAATTTCTTATTTCACACTATGGCCAAGATTCATTTGTATACAGGAAAAGGAGCAGGAGGCTTTGCCAACTGAGATCTTTGATCATGAGTGTTGTGAATGTAAACAGGGTGAGTTGCTATATGAATGCACTTTTTGTGACTTGGTAATTTTTCTATGGAGTCTAGCATGCCTTGGATGTTCAAACCTCTTCTTTCCCTTGGAGTGTGGTGTCAGATGCTGCCTGCCAGCAACTCACAGATGACAGTCCATCACTGTCTCTATACCTGGGATCTTGCAAGAAGGAATTGCTTCGCTACACTGTGGGTCAAGAATAATAGTTCTTTACCATCACTCGCTCATTAAATATTTATTTGCTTGCAGGTTTTTCATACTCTAGGCACTGTGCTAGGTACCAGGATACAATGGAACATGTGATCTGTAGAGGAGTCAGACGTTTATCAAGGCATCCCAAAGAAATGTCAATTGCAAGTAAGCAAATTCAGTGAAAGCAAAATACACAGCACACAACACATCACCATGGATTTAGCCTGGTCAGGAAGGTGTGGAATATGGTGACAGCTGTCTGGAGTTTGGGTAGGAATTAACTAGTTGAAGAGAGGAATTCAGTGGTTCTGGTTAGACACCCGGGTTGTACAAAAAGCATGTGTGCTCTCTCAGCCAAGACCATACTGGTTTTTATCTGTGGAGGTATAGAGGGGGTGAGGAAAGTGTCCCTTTCATGGCTTCTGGATTGAAATCTATCACTGGGGTCTTGGAACCAGTTTGGTCACCTGTGCCCCAGGTCTCACATGGCCCCTCAGGTAAAGATTGCATTACCTTCTGAATCTAATCTTTCAATATGCTGCTGCTTCTCCCTGTCCCTGCCCCCAATCAGTGTAAGGTGTGTTACAGCAGAAACATAAAAAGCCAGCAAACTTTGTCTTTCTTCTTTCATGTCCCAAGGGAATAAATCTCTCTCTTCCTCCAAACACCACACAACAGGCCTCACGTATATCATTTTAAGCTGCAGAGATATGGAATATTGAGTGAAATTTACCTTTGGGGCCACTCCCACCTTAACCTGGTGTGGCCACTTTAAGAAGTCATCACTTCCCCATTATAGAACCTACCAGGCTCAACTTCTTTGTTTTTATTCCTTGACTTTTAGATTTGATCTCTTCTGTTGTTTATTTCATTGTAGCTTCAGTTCCTCTAAAATTCTAACTCCCTACCCCAGAACCCACCTCATGTAGCCTTGAGGAACATTCTCCTCTCTTCGATCCACAGACCTGGATCCCTTTTTCCCTGGAGGCTGTTCTGAAGATGGGACCCTATCTGCTCATCTTTCAGTGGACCTGGGCACCCATGCCTCCATATGGTAACCTCAGTTCACACTGTATGAAGAGCAGCTGTTTTGTCAACTATTTTTTAATGAGGTTTTGTTTTGTTGTTTTAAAAAATAGCATATATTTGCTTTAGAAGATTAGAAACACAGAAGAAACAGAATATAAAAGAATTACCTATAACATGCAAAAATGACCAGTACAAATGTTTTTGTTTTTTTTACAGTATGTGAACATATTATTTATATTTATATGCATAGTATTTATTTTTGCCTGCATATTTTACTTAACATATGTAGTTAGCATTTCCCACGTTAGTCAAATTACTTGCAGACATTATTTTCAATGACTATTAATGTTATGACTCCACAGCTTACCTAGTAGGTCTCCTATTATATGTCATTTTGGGTCCTAGCAACACTTTTGTTTTTAAATCTTTGTAGCAGTTTTGATTGATTTCCTTAATATAGAGTCCAAGAAGAGAAATTGTTTGTTTGTTTATTTAATACTTTCTTTTATGTTAGTGTTCTTGGGGCTGATGATTCAGAACCATGAGTAAATATGATTCTTGTCTTTGAGGAGATTTTAGCTTTGTGCTAGGTTAAGGAACGGGCACATTTTAAAGTTCTTGATACACATTTCAAATTGTTTTCCAAAAATTTGTATCAATTCATCCTCCTACTGTAAGGGAAAACCTGTTCTGGGTTGTTTTTCTGGTACACCTTCCTATTAAGAACTCAGTCTCTCTCCTGCTTTATGACTCACGTGGAGTTGCCACTGCATGTCATCATCTTGATCACTCAGAGTAACCTATTAGAAAACTTACTCTCTGGCTTCCTGAAAGAGAAACAGCAAAAACTCAGCAATTGATCTGGGGTCAGCATGTTATCCAGGCTGGGCCATTGGAGATTTTTTTAAAGGGGAGTTTCTCCCCTTTAAAAAATTCTGAGCTGTGAAGAGGACCATTGGATTGGAAAGCTCAATCTTTTTATGGGTTTATATATTTTTAATTGTTATTGTATATATTTAAGGCATATGTCATGTTTCCACACACATATACATAGTGAAATGATCGCTACAGTCAAGCTAATTAGAATAGCCATCATCTTACATAGTCATCTTTGTGTGTGAAAAGGGTTCAGCCCTTCCCTATCCACTCTTCATCTCCTTTTTTAAAAAAACAGAGATAAATGGAGAGGGAATGGCTGGACCCTGGTTACATTGTAGGGCCGTTGGGATTCACCTGCAAGTTAAAACCAGCTAGTTCTACCCCTATGTTTTTCACTTAGATAAGCCAACAGTAATTTTTCTCTATTCTTCTTGTCTTCCTTCCTGCCTCCTTACCTGCCTCCCTCCTCCCTCCCTGCCCACTCTCTATCTTTATTTCCTTATTCAAATTGGTTTGAATTGAGTTTCTGACACCAATGGAGTCCTTATTGTGCCTTCAGAGTGATATTTCTCAGACCAGAAAATGTTAATGACATAAAACAATTACTGCTTGGACAAGGAAAATTGTGTATCTTTGCTTCAAATTTGTACACACACATTTGCGTTTGTTAGTGAGGCTGAGCATTTTTCCCCTTATTTGTGAATTGTATATTCAATGTTTTGATCTGTTTATCAAATAAGTTCCTTAGTTTACAAAATATCTGCAGGTGCAGTTATTATGGAAAGCAGTATGAAGCTTCCTCAAAATATTAAAAATAGAATCACCACATGACTCAGCAATCCCTCCTCTGGGTATATACTTAAAGGAAATGAAATCAGCACTTCATAGAAACATCTCCACTCCCATATTCATTGCAGCATGATTAATAATAACCAAGATATGAAATCAATGTAAGAGTACACCAATAGATGAATGGATAAAGAAAATGTTACATACGCACACTGGAATTTCATGTAGCCTTAATAAAGAAGATGATTTTGTCATTTATAATATGCATGAATGTGGATGGAATTTCATGTAGCCTTAATAAAGAAGATGATTTTGTCATTTACAATATGCATGAATGTGGAGGACATTAGGTTAAGTGAAATAAGCCAGAAGAAAAATACTGCTGATTTTTTTTTTTTTTTTTTTTTTTTTTCAGTCTCACCCTGTTGCCCAGGCTGGAGTACAGTGGCGTGATCTCGGCTCACAGCAACCTCTGCCTCCTGGTTTCAAGCAATACTCTGCCTCAGCCTCCCGAATAGCTGGGATTACAGGCTCCCACCACCAAGCTTGGCTAATTTTTAGTAGAAATGGGGTTTCACCATCTTGGCCAGGCTGGTCTTGAACTCCTGACCTCATGATCCACCCACCTCAGCCGCCCAAAGTGCTGGGATTATAGGCGTGAGCCACACAGCCCCTGGCCTGCATGCTCTTATGTCAAATACAAAAACGCGAAGAGTAAAATAGTGGTTTCTGGGATCTGGGGCTGAGAGTGGGATGGGAAAATGGGAAGAAATTGACTGCAGAGTTTCAATTAGGATCAATAAGTCTAGAGAGCAAATGTACAGCATGAAGTCTATAGTTAATATTGTATTGTATATTGGAAATTTCCTAAGATAATAGGTTGTAGGCACTCTTACTATATACACACATAGGTAACTATGTGAGATGATAGATATTCTAATTAGCTTGACTATAGTAATCATTTCACCATGTATGTGTATGAAAACATGACATGCACCTTAAACATATACAATAACAATGAAAAGAAAAAAAAAAAACAAAATCATGAAAAGATGATTGAGCTTTCCAATGGCCAAAAAAAGGAAGAAGAAAAAAAAAGAAACTGCCACAGCTTGCTTATTTTAAAAATGAAAGTGGGCTCTATTTCTAAAATGTTAGTTTTGTAATACCTTCTCTAGTACCCAAAATATTTTTAAATATTCTGATGCTATTATACTATAATAATTCTTAAATAACTTTGTAGATTTTACTTCACTGAGGAAAGCCCTAAGCAAAAAACATTGAATATAACAAAAATTTGCATAAGTTTATTTCATACTGAAGACATATATGCTATAGATTTGTGGAAATACTTCCCAGTTGGTTACTTGCTTGTGTTATGAGCTTTTACCTACAGAAATTTGCTTTTCTGTTTGTAAAACTTAAAATAATTTCTTTTATATGTTTTCTTACTGCTTTAAAGCTTCAGAACTCCTTTCTTCATAGAACTTTTCTTTGTATTTTCACTTAGAAACATTCAGAACTTATGTTAGTGTGTAATTTGAGGTGATTTTTTTTTTTTTTTTTTGAGACAGAGTTTCGCTCTTGTTGCCCAGGCTGGAGTGCAATGGCGCATTCTCGGCTCACCCCAACCTCCGCCTCCTGATTTCAAGCGATTCTCCTGTCTCAGCCTCCCAAGTGGCTGGGATTACAGGCATGTGCCTCCACGTCCAGCTAATTTTTTGTATTTTTAGTAGAGACGGGGTTTCACCATGTTGGCCAGGATGGTCTC
>NW_016107357.1:4347433-4367806 GCF_001604975.1 Cebus imitator
TCACCACAACCTCCGCCTCCTGGGTTCAGGCAATTCTCCTGCCTCAGCCTCCTGAGTAGCTGGGATTACAGGCACACGCCACCATGCCCAGCTAATTTTTTGTAGTTTTTAGTAGAAACGGGGTTTCACCATGTTGGCCAGGATGGTCTCAATCTCTTGACCTCGTGATCCACCCGCCTCGGCCTCCCAAAGTGCTGGGATTACAGGCATGAGCCACCACACCCGGCCAATTTCAGGTGATTTTAAAGTTAACTTTGTTTCCTACCTTGTTAGCTATTTTTTTCTATGCCATTGTGGAATAATCTGTTTATTTTCAGCGGATTCATAATGCCTTTTAAAAATCATCTTGTGTTCTCAGAGGTGATAACTTTTATTTATTTATGATGTTCCATCTATGTTTAAGGCTATTTCTAAGTCTATGTGTATGGTAGGATTTTAGTTCCACACTGTATCTTACACAGGTTACTAAAATACAGCACATTTGTTAAATATTTAGAGTGTAGGATTATGTATTGATAACTACAAGCTATTGAGCTTTCCAATGTCCTAGCACTTTGCCGAATTTTAATCCTTATCACACCTCTATGGGGTAGATGCTGTTATCATCTTTTGTAGACATGGGTTCATTATTATTGTTTTAAAATAAATTAGCAAATTCAAGTTTTTAAAATTCTATTTTAATTTCTAATATGGTAAATGCTGAATGAATGAAATTTATATAAACAAAATGTTTTGATGTTCTCAATAACCCATAAGAGTATACAAGAGTCCTGAGATAAAAAAGTTTGAGAACTGCTTATTTAGCACATAATAAGCTCGATTTAATTATTAGGTATTAATATCATTAATTTTTGAATCTTTATTTGAGTATAGTAATTATAAAATGAACTTCATATACATAAGTGTATACTTTGATGCATTTCTACATATGACTATTACCATGAAACCATCATTGTAATTAAGATAATAAACATATCCATCACTCTCATAGCTTTTTAATGCCTCTTTTAATTCATCTCTCTCTCCAGTTCCCCATATTGAGGTAATCAGTGATCTGCTTTATGTCAATATAGAGCACATGGCACTTTCTAGAATTTGATATAAATGGAATCTACATTTGTTTGTGACTGTATTTATTCAACTCAGCATAATTATTTTAGGAATTATCTATGTTGCTATTTGTATCATGAGTTTGTTCCCTTTTATTGCTGAGTAGTATTCCATTCTATGGATAGGCCGTAATATATTTATCCATTCACCTGTTGGTGAACATTTCAGTTATTTCCAGTTTTTGGCTATTACAAATCTACTATGAACATTTATATACAAGTTTTTTGCGGACATATGTTTTTATTTTTCTTGGATAAATACTGAAGAATGTAATGGTTGAATATTATAAGTGAATGTGTAGCTATTTAAGAAACTGCTAAGATATTCTCCAACATGGTCATAAAATTTTACACTCCCTAAATTCCCAATAGTAGTGTATGAAAGTTTCTCTTGCTAATGTTTGCTATGGTGAATTTTAAACATTTTAGCTATTTTAGTAAATGTGTAGTGTGATTTTGTGACATTAATTTGCATTTCCTGTATTTATTTGCCATCCATATACGTTTTTTTCGTAACATATCTGTTCAAATCTTTTCCCCATCTAAAAAATTGTGGGTTTTTTCCCCGCATTTTTATTAAGCTGTAAGAGTTCTTTACATCTAGATACTACCCCTTTTGTAGACACAGATCTGCAAATCTTGTCTTTAGCCTAAGGTTTGCTTTATATTTTATTAATAGTGTCCTTTAAAAAATTATTTTTTTGTAGATACAGAGTCTAGCTTTGTTGCCCAGGCTGGTTTCAAACTCCTGGCTTCAAGTGATCCTCTTGACTTTGCCTCCAAAAGTGTTGGATTACAGGCATGAATCATCATACCCAGGCATTAATAATGTCTTTTGAAGAACAATATTTTTAAATTTTGATTAAGTCCAATATTATAGATATTATAAATTATGAAGTATAGATACCTATGATTATAAAAGGTGTCTTTCATGCTCTGTTTAAGAACTCTTTACCAAATTCAAGATCACTAAGATAGTCTCATTTGTTTTCTTTTAGGATTTTTATAGTTTAAAGTCTTACATTTAAGTCTTTGACAATTTTGAGTTAATTTTTATATATTGGGTAATGATTGACATTTCTATATATTCTTGACTATTTGTTCTGTTTGTCTATCTTGATGCCAATGCCACACTGTTTTGATTACTGTACATCTATAGTAAGTCTTGCAATAAGGTAGTGTAGTGGTCTGTCTTTATCCTTTTTGTTTCAAAGCTTTTGGATTATGCCAGGGCCTTCAAATTTCCATTCAAATTTGAGAATACGCTTGCCAATTTGCACAAAATAGCCTGTTGGAATTTTGATTGTGAGTGCATTGTATCTAGCCATAAATGTAGAGAGAATCTATATCATAGATTATATCGTTTGCTAGAATTTGCCAGCAAACATTCTATTATTAGCTTTTTAATATGTGTAGGAGCTGTAGTGATATCCTGTCTTTGATTCTTAATGTTGGTAACTTACATTTTCTCACTTCTCCCTCTAGATCTTTATAAAATTTGTGGATATTCTCAAAGTTCTAGCTTGTAATTTAATTGATTTTCTACATTATTTTTCTGTTTTCTGTCTCATTGGTTTATGTTCTTATTTTTATTTTCTGTCTTCTTTTATTTTGTATTTATTATTTTTTTCTTGTTCCTTAAAGTGAAAGTTAGTTGATTTGAGACTTCTTTTCTAACAAAAGTATTTAAAATTATACATTTCCCTTTAAAAGTACTAATTTAGCAGTATCCCACAAATTTTGGTATATCTTGTTTTCCTTTTTATTTCATTCAAAATACTTTCCAATTTTTCATTGATTCTGTCTTTTGATGCATGAGTTTTTTAGAAATGTCTTACTAAATTTCCAACTTTCAGAGAATTTTGTTAAGATTTTTATGTTACTGATTTATAATTTAATTCCATTGTGACCAAATAACATATTTGATGTAATTTGAATCTTTTTAAAGATTAGAACATGGTTTATCTTGGTAAATGTTCCTGGTGCACTTGGAAAGAACTTGTATTTTGCTGTTGTTGGGTAGAGTGTTCTGTGAATGTTAATTAGGTAAAGTTGTTTGAAAAAGTGTCCATTTTCATATTCTAGTAACTTTTTATCTACTTATTCTATCATTATTGAAATAGAGATATTGAAATATATGACATATATGTGGATTTATGTATCTCTCCTTTTACTACTCTGAGTTTTCTCTTTACATATTTAGAATTTCTATTACTAGCTGCATGAACATTTAGGATTTCTATTCCCCCCACTAATTTAAGTACTTTTTTTTTTTATGAAATGACCCCTTTTATCTTTTATCATATTTATTACTTTAAAATCTACCTTGTCTGATGTTGACATAGCCACTTCTATTTTCTTTAATTAGTACAAGAATTATATATATATATATATTTAAAATCTTCTTATTTAAATCTATTTTATTTCTTCTAGTAGGTTGTCTTTGTTTTCTTTGTTTTGCGTTTGTTTGATTTCCAATCTGACAATCTCAGCTTTTTCCTTGATGTGTTTGTT
This sequence comes from Cebus imitator, assembly GCF_001604975.1. NCBI lineage: Eukaryota > Metazoa > Chordata > Mammalia > Primates > Cebidae > Cebus > Cebus imitator. The sequence goes on from NW_016107357.1 coordinate 4,351,057, forward strand.
ATTTACATTTAATATAATTATTAACATAATTGATATTTGTTTTTATTTGTCCTGTTTGCTTTTCAACCCTTTTACCCCTTTCTGCCTTGTTTTAGATTAGTTGCATATTGTTTAGATTCTATCTTTTGTTGTCTTATTAGTTATACCTTTTTGTTTTGTATTTTTAGTGGCTGCTTTACGGTTTACCATGTATATCTTCAACTTTGTACAGGCTGCCTTTAATATATAGTATATATTTTATATAAACTATAAGTACTTTACAAGGGTATGCCCATTTTTCCCTTCCTCCTCTTGTTACTACTGTCATACAGCTTACTTCTGCCTATACAGTAATACTTAAATAGCCAATTAAAAAAAAAAAGGTAAGTTCTTTATGCTTAAACCTACATCGTGTATTTCTTGTGTTCTTTGTTTCTTTATACATTCACGTTTCTAGCTGCTATCCTTTTATTGCTTCCTGAAAGGCTTTCTCCCCACACATTTCTTGTAGTGTAATTTTCAGGCCAATAATTCCTTTAGATTTTGTGTGACTAAGAAAATCTTTATTTAATATTTGTTTTTGAAAGATATCTTTTCTAGGTATAGAATTTTAAGTTGATTGTTCCCCTGCCTTCCCTTCCTTCCCTACCACTCAGATTTTTAAAGATGTCATCTCACTGTCTTCTGGTTTGCATTGCTTCTGACAAGAAATCTGCAGTTCTTATCATTTTCCTCTGTATGTAATATGTCTTTTTTCTGATGGTTGCTTTTTCTAAGATTTTCACTTTGCTATACATTTTAAACAATCTGATATGATACATGTTGCTGAAATTTTTATTTATTTTCCACTTGACATTTTCTGAACTCTTTGGGTCTGTATGTTTATAATTTTCATCACATTTGAAAATGTTTTAGTGATTATTTCTTAAAATAATTTGTTCTTTGTTTCTTTCTCCTCCTTCTCTAGATGTCTAATTATGTACCTCTTAGGTCACTCCACGTTGTCCTACCACTCACTAATAATTTGCTCATTTTCTTCTGCAGTGTTTAATCTGTTTTCAATTTCATTCAGTTTTTTTTTTTTTTTAATTTCAGGCATTATGTTTTTTCATCCTAGAACTTCAATTTAGGTCTTTTATACTATTTTCCATAACTATCTTTTCATAACCATCTTCTGAAATCTTTAAAAATATCTTCAGTAAGTATCCCTATTATACTCTTGACTTCTCCTGTCACTTTAAACATACGGAGTTTAGTTGTAATAGTTATTTTATGTTTGTATATAGTGATTTTATTATCTGTGCCCTTTCTTGATCTGTTTCTATTGATTGATTTTATTCCTCTTTATGGATTTTATTTTCCTATTTCTCTGCATACCTGGTAATTTTTTAATGGGATGCTAGACTTGTGAATTTTACATTATTGGATGCTGGATTTCATATTTTAAATATTCCTTTAAGTATTTTGAGTTTTGAACTGGTATATACATAAGTTACTTGAAAATGGTTTGATTCTTTTATGGCTTGCTTTGAACTTTGTTAGATGGATCTACAACAAACGTCAGTCTATGGCTAACTTGGGCCCAATTCTGGGTCAATACTCTTTTGGGAACTCTATCTAATGCCTTATACGTTATGAGGTCTTTCCTCCTTGGCTAGCAGGACTACTGACTATTTTGAGACTGTGTGAGCTCTGGGAATTGTTCTGCTTGCTTTTTCTACTTGTTCTTTCCCTGGCCTTGATAGTTTCTTCATACGTTTTTACTGATCAATCATTAGCTAAAGACTCAAAGGGAACTTGCATATCTCCAGGACTCTCTCTCCCTGGACACTCTGCTTTCTTTGGTACTCTTCTCTGTGAACACTAGCTACCATGCACTCTTTGAACTTTGAACCCTGTCTTCTCAACTCAAGGAAATCACCAGTCACCAGGTTCTATTTAGCTCTCCCTTCCTGGATTACACCCTGTACACTCTTCATGGCAGTAATCTGGAGCACCCACAGGGTTCACTTTGTTTGTTTTCCATGTTTCAGGGATCACTGTCCTATACTACGTGTTGTCTGAAAACTGCTGTTTTATATATTTTCCAAGTTATTTCATTAAGTAAAGAGGATCAGTCTAGTCTCTGTTTCTCTGGTCACTACTTTCTCATGCCAGGAGTGGAAGCCAGCAATGTTAGTTTCATTATTACTCTATTAGCATGCTACTTGGAATACTATATTTGCTTATAATTTGTTCCTTCATTTGCATATTTACAGACCTTTATTGAGATGCTACTCTGTTCTAGATTCTATATTAATTACTGCAAACGGTTCAGGGGTCACTTTACTTGCCCTAAATGGATTGACAGTGTAGTGACAAGGAACATTTATATACAAATAATGACAAAACTAAGCTCTGGTAAATTTTTTAATAGTCACCAATTCTTATTCCAAAATGCATGCCACTTTACAATGTGACTTTGTCACTCCACTCATCATCCTTAAATCTGGACTAGGCTTCTGAAGTGGAAATAGTATCATGCTAGTTTTACAGCCCAAGCCTCATGAGACCTTGAAGCTTCCACTTTCACCCTCTTGTAATGCTAAACTGAGACCTCCACATAAGGACATCAGGGTGGCTTAATGGAGGACATAAGGTCACACAGAAGAGAACCAAGGTCCCCTTGTCAGCAGCCATCAGCAACTGCTAGACCAGCAGGCCCTCCAGTTGAGTGCAACTTCAGAAGTGAGCCAAGAGAAAACCAGCAGAAGGGCGTCATAGCCAATCCACATGATCACACAAAAATAAATAATCATTTTTCTTAAACCACTGAGTTTTAGAGTAAACAGAAACAAAAACACTGTTATGTCTTCCCAGAAAATTTCTACAATAGCTCCACCCACAGGAATAGCTACAGTCTGTGATACTGGAGGCATTTGTTTTTCAGGCCATTCATTTGATGCTTAGTGCACATTATTTTTATTATTTTTTCCCATGGGCCACATAATATATCAGATATATCTCTTTGACGAAGTCAGGAGCTTTTTAAGGCTTTTTTCTTAATTGCATTCCCCATGCTTTGACAGGAGTGGTAGTTCAAAAAAAATTGATGATACCGATAAAAAAATTTTTTAAATTATATTTCAATCAGCTTATGAACTATCCTGGGCAGTTTGGTATAATAGATCCTATAAATACTTATGGGGAGGCTATGAAGTGTTATGCACTGTGCTTTTAGAAACAGTACTGTTGTTGTTAGTATAATCATCATAATTATTATCGAAATGATCACAATAACTTTATGAGGAAGTTAGCCTTATTTTATAGTTATAGTATTTGAGACTCGGAGAAGTGAAATCTTTGTTTCAAATACACGCAATTCATAAGTGGCAGAGCTGAGATGAAAGCCCAGGATCTTGCCTCTTTGTAACAGCTTCTAGCAAATAGGCAGGCAGGTAAGAGGACTGTCAGATGATCTCTGCTGGGGAGGTCAGTTGGAATGAAGGCACTGTAGGGCCCCTTCCTTCTTGGACCTTGGAGGGAAGGGTGTTGTAGGAAACATGAGTTAGCAAAGGACAGCTGAGGAGTGGGGTGTAAGGTCATATTGCATTCACACAACAGCCCTCCTCAGTCATTACAGTCTGCTTTCCCTGGGAGGAGCAGTGTTGGACTGACATTACCCTTATTTCTGACCATTTGACATCTTACTGAGTCCCATGGCCTACTCTCAGGCAGCAACACTAGGTCATCCAGCGGCATGCTTTCCAGCCAATACAGGGAGATCATTTGGGTTACTAAAGAGGATCACTGAGTGGAAAAAGTGTGCTATTTTGACGCAATGTTTCAGGTCCTCTTGATGCAATTGCACTATGAATATGAGGTTCCTGAGACCTTCTGGGAGAAAGCCATTTGGATTGTCTCCATGAGGGCAATGCCATATTAAAATGGCAGAAATATATATATTTTTTTATTATGGTTTTCCAATTAGAAAAGATCCAGGATCTTTTATGACACATGTAGAAATAAATATAAAAGAAAAATAGAAAGAAATGGAGGAGAGGGAAGTGGTCATAATTTTCAAAAGCATGAAGAAGTTAGTTGAGTGGCTGCAGAAAAATTTATTTATTCAAATAATGATAATAATAATTTTAATTATAACTAATGTATATTGAGAACTAACTTTGTACCAGGTGCTATGTGAAACCTCTGGTGTAACAGTGGTAAAATTTTAAAAAGAACCAGATATGTCTTTGCTCACGGAGTTTGCATTGTAATGGAAGGAGATATACTTTAAGCAATAAAATATATAATTACAAGTTATGATAGAGCTATGAAGAAAGAATAGGATGCTATGATTAAAATATAATGGGGAACATGTAAATTAGATTAGGGGGTCAGAAAAAGCTTTTCTGAGGAAGTTATTTGACATGAGCCCTAAAGCCTTGGAGACCAGAAAAAATAGATCTAATGGAAACAGTCTGGCTTTGTGGTAGACATAAGAAAAAGACATTAAAGTGCTAGGAGATAAAGCTCTGGCATGGCTTTCAAATGATTTGGTTAAGAAGCTTCCAGCCCTGCAAGTAATTGCAAACAGTGAGAAGTCTTATCTGAAATCAAGCAACCAGAAAAGGTGACTTCTCCATGTTGCCTGTAGAGATGGGATTCCACAGCCCTGACTGATCTCCATTCAGGACAAATGGAATGGAAGGACAGGTAACAAGCCATTGATTATGAGGGGCTGCCAGGGTCATCCTATCACCTCCTCAAGGTGGCTTTATACAAGACTATGCTTTATACAACTCTAGTGGCAGTATTTATATTTTCCGTAAAACAAGTCTCAATTTCCAGACATTTAAAAATCTGTCCTCCAGGAAACATTTTAAGAACCACCAAAGAGAACTAGGCAAGCTGTGCTGACCAGCCCAGATAGACCACAAATTGGGCTGATTCTGCAGTGAGTCACTAACCTCTAGCACTCAACGTTCCCCTTGGAGAAAAGAGAACAGCCATTGCAAACTGTTGTCTGAGAACTTAAGAATTAACAGTTTTGCAAAAAGTGTCGCTCTGTTTCTGGCAGAGCTCTGCTCTCTTTGGCATTGGAGTGGAAGATCAGTGGGGGGCAGGTCAGTGACAGTCTGGAGTGATTCTCAGTGGGAACTGGCTGAGCATATAATTATATCATGAGTCAAGCTCTCTCCAGGGATGTAAAATGACCAGAGGAAAATGAAATAACATTATATCCCACATGAATAGAGGCACTGGTGGAGTAAGCTGACTCCTGAGAAAGAAAACTCAGGCTAAGAAGTTTCCCAGCACTTAAATGTCTTATGACTTGTCCCTGTGCCCCTTCTCTTAAAATGAAGAGATTACATGGGCACAATTTATGCCTTTGCCTTCAACCCAGAGGAGCAAGTGACCAGAGACAACAATCCACATGGATAGATAACCTTGATAAACAAAAGGCCATTTAGCTGAAAAATGCCTTGTGTCATTTGGCTCCAACAGAGAACTGTTTACTCAAGAAGAAATTAGACTGACAAATGTTGTGGTGGAGTTAAAGAATATTTTTTCCTCACTAAACCACTTCCAAAGGTATATTTTTATGTGTCCAGGAATAGCAGTCTGTTTGTCTTGCTTGTGCTTGTTCCCCCTCTCGTTTCTTTTTGGTCAACATCCAAAGAAGAATTAGTCTCTTTGGAGAGTGGCAATGTAGTAGCTGAAGCCAAATTAGTATGAATGGCACTGGCTGCCCCTCCCAACACCCACTGCCTCTGCTTCCCACATGATATAATTAGCCGCAGGACTTTTGATCAGTTCAGCAAAGACAAACAGTTATAGGGCAGCCCCAGCATGGGTTATGGGGTAAGAAACATCAAAATAGGAGTGACAAGCTTTTATGATGATTTTCAAAAAGGGTTATTTTAGACAGAAAGTGCAGAAACAAGAAAATGCTCCGAGAGGGGAAGAATAAATAGAATTTGATGTTTACCCCTCCTTAGTCATTAGCAATATTTCTGAAGAAAAGCAAGCTTGTGACAAAAGTTTGGGAGACAAGGGACAGTGTCTCCAGGAGAAAGCACAGTGCAGGGCAGAGTATGCCATATACTCTTGCGGAAGTCACTCAAGATAAATATCTAAAATTCAGTTTCTATTTGTTCAATGTTCAATGTGAACATTAAGGTTCTTTACTTGGGGATGAGGAATAAAGCACTGAAGCAGAAAGAGGAGGCATATTTGAAGAAGGCTGGGGATTTTGATTTTATATCCACCCCTGGGAAATGGATGTTCATGAAGGGTAATTTTCCTTTCAGATAGAAGTAAGTGGTGGGTGGACAAAAGGATTCAAAAGGAACAGATCTACACCTTCTCACCCTCAAAATAAAGATGAAGGCCACTTGGAATTACTAGTGGTCTCATGTGAGTGTCTCTGCAATGACGATGGTACTAATTCAGTCAGCATTGACTAGCTGCCTGCTTGGTACTTACGCAGTTCCTATAAAAAAGAACTAGAGCATCGGAGGCATTTGAAAACAAGGACCTTGTAAGGAAAAGCCTGTGGCTAATAGCATGGTCAGTGTGCAGGGTACTACTTCCTAATGAAAGAACTGGAAGAAACTGAGCAAGCCCCCTTGCTTCTGCCTTTGCACCCTTTGCTCCAGTCCACACTGAAAATATCCTCAATGATGTTACAAGATTGGAGAATGTGAAGCTTAGTGATCTAAATGGATCACTCAGCAGAGAGCCATCTACTTATGACTTTTTCATGGGCCATAATTTCAACTATTAGAGCTTCAGTTCTTTAAATCTTGCAGAAACTTTTAGGCTTTCAAAGTCATTTACTATCATATTTCTTAAAAGACAGTTTTTTTTTCCCTTACAAATCACATGTCCAAAATTAGGGTGCACCTTGAAATAAACTGACATGTATATTTAACCTGGAAGAAGGATTTTTATTCCATCTTGTACAATGATGAAGCCAATGAAATTGGTTTAACATCAAGGCAGTACGGTGAAAGATAACCTCTGAGACAAGGACCTTAAGTTTAAGTTCTACACCCCAGTACTTGAATATACGGGCTTTAAGAGCTAAAATGTGGCCATTAGGATGGGCCCTAGTTCAATGTGACTAGTGTCATTATAAGAAAATAAACTTAGGAAGGACACAGACATGTACAGTGTAAAAATCTGAAGACACAGGGAGAAGATGGCCATGTACACGCCAAGGACAGAGGTTCTGGGAAGAAACCAAACTTGTATCAGTCAGCTTGTGCTGTTGTTACAAAATACCATGGACTGGGAGGCTTATCCAGCAGGAATTTATTTCTCACAATTCTGGAGACTGGAGAGACCAAGATCAAGGGACTACCAAATTCAGTTCCCCAGTGAGGTCTCTCTTACTGGCTTGCAGATGACCATGTTCTTCCCGTGTCCTCATGTGATGGAGACAAAGCCCTAGTGTCTCTCCCTCTTCATATAAGGGCACTTATCCCAACATGAAGGCTCCACCTTTATAACCTCATACAAAACTAATGATCTCCCATAGGCCCCAATGCCATCACATTGGAGATTAGGGCTTCAACATATGAATTTTGGAGAGGGAGCACAATTCAGTCCATAGCATACCTTGATTTGGTCTTCTACCTCCAAAACTGTGAGAAAATAAATTTCTGTTGAACCCACCTAGTCTGTGGCATTTTGTCATGGCAGCCCTAGCAAGCTATTATAAGGTGTTGGTTGCATGCTAGAGCAGAGTGAACTTGACAGGCAATGGGGAGAGACCGCTGGGGCCAAGAAAGGACACAGAAGACTGTTGTAATCTGCTTGTGCTACTATTACAAAATATCTGAGACTGGATAATTTATAAAGAAGAGAAATTTATTTTCTCGCAGTTCTGGGGACCGGGAAGTTGAAGATCGAGGTGCTGGCAGATTCAGTGTCTCTGAGGGCTGCTCTGTGGTTCCAAGATGATGCCTTGACTGTTCACATGACAGAAAGGAAAAAGCTGAAAAAGGCATATATGAAGCCTTTTTTTATAAAAGCCTCCATTCCATTCATTTGGGCTCTGCCCTCATAATTTAATCACCTCTTAAACACCCCGTCTCTTAATACTATCACATTGTGATAGTGTTTCAGCACAGGAATATGGGAGGGAAATAAACATTCAAACCTTAGTAGGGACAGTAAAAAGGAAGTTTAAAATTTATTCAAGTGCAAATGAATTTTTCACAGATGTCAGATCTCTCTGCAAAGAAGAACATAAGCTCCTTCTCTAACTTCATTGAAGGATGTTGGAATATTGTACTTAGATAACTGTTTTTAGTTTTGTCATTTTGCTTTGTCATAAAATATCAGCCCTTTCAGGATGCCTGCTCTATTTCCATAACTTTGTTCTGACTGGTCAGTTTTTCCTTCTCATTTTACCTCATTATGATTTTTTTTTTCTCTGTAAAGCCAAGATAATGGGTCAATTCTGTCAAGTAAGTTGGAAAAATAGATCACTCAGATTGGTTGATAATATCCAGGTACAATCTTAGACACTATTCTGAAAAGAGCCTTTTTTCCATGCCCCCTTCCTTTTAGAGCTAAAGATTTTTTCTTCTGAATATTACCTTTTAAGTATTGTCAAAAGATTATTTACAGGATCTCTGAAAAATAGCTTTGGATGCTCTTGGTAGAGGAGATGTGGTAGGGAATCAAATTAGATTGGGTCACAAGGGAAAGTGTCTGTGAGAAATATGAATGGGACCCAGGGGAAATAAAAATTGAAGAGAAACCAGACTCGAGCCGCACTTTCTCTATTTTGCCAAGTTGCACTTGGATTATGTCATCATATGTAATTTCAAGGAATGGGCAAACCAGTTTGGGTAAAAGAAATGTGATCTGATTTTTTTCCCAAAATGTGAGTTGTACCATAGAGAAAATTTTCTTGGATGCAAAATAAATGTCCCTGATATCTTTTCCTCCATTATTAATTCTTATGAGCCTTATTAATTTTCAACCTAAATGGGATACAAAATGCTGGAATTACATAATATTTCCAGATTATGTGTAATTTTCTCACTCTTTGGTATCAATATTATACTTCATGAAACTAACGGTACAGTTTTTCTCCTGACTTTTAGTGCAGGATATATCCTATATGGTATGTCTTGTTTTCTCACCTACAATTCTATTTCTTCTGTATTTCCTAAAGGGAAGTCATGAGTACTTTATAGATGTATCAGTTTGCTATTGCTGTGTAACAAACCAGTCTGAAACTTAATAGCTTAAAACAATAAAAATGTATTTAGCTCATGTTTCTGTGAGTCAGCAATTTAGGCTGGGGTAGCTGGGTAGTACTGTTTATCTGGGCCAATGTTGGCTGATCTTGCTGAGGGTTCACTTACACTTCTGTAGTCAATTGGCACAATAGCTGAGGGCTGCTCGATTGCTAGCTGGGTGTCTCAGCTCTCCTCTAGCAGAATAGCCTGTGCTTTTTCTCATGGTAGTTGATTCCATAAGTGGCAAGCAGGCAAGCTTCAATGCACAAGAGCTTCTAATGCCTCTGCTTGCATCACAACTGCTAATGTCCTATGAGCCAAAATGAGTCATATGTCTAAAGCTAGAATCAGTGTGAGAGGACACCGTCAAAGGATATATGGAAGAGTGAATAAATTTGAGCTGTTACTGCAATCTACAGTGTAGGTATTTAAAAGGTTTGTTTGATAATGAGAGTCAAAAGGTACCTAATTTTCCTACTTTTATAATTAATTGTGTGGATAAATATACTAAGTCTCGCACTGCCTAGGGGCAAACATGCCATCATTCAAATAGCATTTCTTCTTCTTCTGTGAGCAATCAGTTGCCAAAAACCTGTTATGGACTGAATGTATGTGTTCCCCCAAAATTCATGTTGATGTCCTAATGCCCAGTGTGGCTATTTGGAAAAGGGGCCTCTAACAAAGTAATTAAGATTAAATGAGGTCACAAGGGTAGGACGCTGAGCCAATTAATGTCCTTACAAGAAGAGACACCAGGGAACTCCCAATTCTGTCTCCATGCATGTTTACCAACAAAAGGCTCTGTGAAAACATAGTGAGAAGGTGGCCATCTGCAAACCAGGAAGAGAGCCCTCATCAGAAACGGAAACTGCTAGCACCTTGATCATAGACTTCTAGCCTCCAGGACTGTGAGAAAATAAATTTTTGTTATTTAAGCCACCCAGTCTATAGTATTTTGTTGTGACAAAACCATTGAAGAACAAATTGGCTTTCCTTAGATTTTGAACTAAACATTGAAAATTTGAGAACATTTTATTTTTTTGTGACAAAGGCAATCAACCAACCAAACAAGCAACCACTGAATAACACTAAAACCACCTGCATTCTGAAAAAGTTAATGGCTAAGGAGGATTAAGCACTTAATTATGTACTTAGTACTTTACACAAATTACTACTTTTAATCTTCTTAAAAACACTGAGATAATTATTATTATTACCCTTTTACAGATGAAGAATTTTAGCATCAGTAAATTATTTATTCCAAGTAATAGAGCCAGTAAGTGGCAGAGTAGATACTCAAATTGTGGTCTGTCTCCAATGTCACTCAAAATTTACCACTCCTTATGAATACTGCCACTTATCAGAGCTACTTGGACCATCCCTGGTTCTGCATCCTCTAGGAAAGCAACATGGGAGCCTGTTCAGAAAGTGGCATTTCTCCTTGAGTGCTTCCTGCTTTTCTTGTCAGCACTTCTTCTTTTTTCTATTTCAACTTCTGAGACCCAAATTCGTTACATTTTTACTTCCAGACCCAACGTTTAGACTTACGGACAAATTTTGTCGCGCAGCATCTTTGGTGAGTTAGAAGTTGAATGTTCTTTTTTATCAGAGTTAAATATGTTCCTTATAAACTAATCCAGCCAAAAATGACAGTGAGGCAATGCTGAAGAAACTCCTCCCCACATCTAAGAGTTTTTTGTCAAATACAGAAGGAACGTAGAAGGGCCAGTGCCCTGGAAGCAGACTTTAACTCAGGATGTATACAGTGAGCCAAATAGCATTTCTGGGAGCAGGTGGTCATTGGTTAGCAAGGACATTTAGGTTTAAAGGCAGGAGGTTGGATTTTAGGGCTTTTAAATATTTTACCTATGATATTATCAGTTGCCTGAGACATTTCAAGTAGGTCCTTTGCCCTCTTCTATGAATCTAAGCCAAGGTGAACTCTCTGCTCTGTTGAGTAAAGGATAGATCATAGGAAGAAATTTAGATTATTAAAACAAATGAACCACAAAGGTACTTGACACCATGTGGAAAAGAACTCTTTATTATGCAAATGACAAGGGTATTTATTTCCTTCCATGAGAGTGTGAACTGAGAGGATGTGGGAAATCTAAAAGGACACATCATTGTTTACTCTTTTGTGGAAAGAGTCCAGAGCAATTACCAAAGCCACCAGGGCAATTAGAGACCCTGAGGGAACCCTGGTCACATTTTTGGCTTTAGTAGAAAGTGACTGGAAGAAATGAGTCCACCATGGTTAGGCCAGGAATTCTCAGATCACTTTACCTTTGGGTATTCCACACCCGTATACCAAACTATGCATGGGGTCTTAGAGTCTCTGTCTGGCAGTGAGTCTATCTCATTGTTTTCTCCATTTTCTGGTGTGGTGTGGGAACTAACTGTGCTATATCTGTTATTTACGAGGGGCTTCCCTTGGATGGAACACCAGCTTCAAAGATAGGTGGCAGGAAAAGAAAGGCTCACTGACTTTCGGCTGTGTAAATCCTGAGTTGTCATCTACAACTTGACGTAGTGGTGGTAACAGGGAGTCTGGCATAGGAAGATCATTAGAACCTGAAGATAATGGACCCAGTGGCTTTGGCTAGGAGCCTGTTAAATTCATTTTCCTTCACACTGGGAAACATTCTCTTCAGGGGCCCAAAACAGCCATCTTGGTCTTGCAAGTTTGTGTCTCAGTCCCTGGGTGAGAGTGGGAATGGGTTAGCACCAGCCAGAGCCATCACTGGCAGGCTGTCTCAGTGGAGACAGATACCTCTCTCAGGGATGATGTATCTCAGGGATGAATGATGGGCCACACCACTGAATAGTCATTCCCAAGAGGACTGGAAGCAAAGGAAGCAGAGTTATGTCTTGATGAATTCAATGATTGTGGATAATCAAGTCATTTGGATCAGACTTTCTTCTTCACTAGTTTATCATTCACATGAATAACTTAGATAATGACCTTCCTTGACCTCTTAATTTTTTCTTCTCTAAGTACAGCTTAAGTCTGAAGGTCTCAAGTCAAGATCCAGATGATTAATTTGACACTTGAATTTGATTCCCATAGGCAAGTAGTTTCAATACACCTAAATACAAAACCCTTTCATCACATTATTTATTCGTGCTACTTAATTTTTTTTAAATACGTTTTATATTTTGGAACAGTTATACATTTATATAAAAAGGCTCTCACGTACCACACATGTAATTTTTTCCTGTATTGACGTCTTACATTAATATAGTTCATTTGTTACAATTAATGAATCAATATTGATGACTATTAATTAAAATCCATAGTTTATTCAGATTTCCTGATTGTACTTAATGTTACCTTTTTGTTCTAGGATCCCATTCAGAATACCACTTTATGTTTAGTCTCCTTAGGCACCTCTTGGCTGTGAGAGTTTCTAAGACTTTCTTTGTTTTTGATGGCCTCAATAGTATTGAGGAGTACTGGTCAGGAATTCCGTAAAATATCCTTATGCTGTAATTTGTCTGATGTCTTTCTCATGATTAGACTGGGTTATGAGTTCTTGAGAGGAAGACCACAGAGGAAAAGTGCCATCTGCATTGTATGCTGATAATGTGCTGCAGGCAGGGTACGTTATCAGTAGGAATGATTATCACTGTTGATGTTGACCTTGATCACTTGGCTCCGGTAATGTTGGCCAGGTTTCTCCATTGTTTACTCATTCTTTTCTTGTTCCATTCTGTACTCTTTGGAAGGAAATCACCATGTCCAGCCCACAGTTGAGGAGTGGGAGTTGCATTCTTCCTCCTTGAGGAAAGAATATCTACAATTCTACATGGGAGATTTGTCGCTTCTCCCTTATTTATTTATTCGTTAAATGAATAAGTAATGAATTAAATGAATAAATAAATTCGTTTATTTACTTATATCAGTATGGACTCATAGGTATTTATTTTCTACTCTTAGTGATAATCCAACACTATATTCTGTTTCTTAAATTGTTTCAGGTTTGGCCATTAGGAGTCCTTTCAGGTGGCTACTATGCTTCTTTAACATACCCCCATTATTATGTGTGTGTATGTATATATGTATGTATGTGTTTATTTATTTTAGCACTTCTTACTTTCTGATATTACAAATTACTTCAAGATCATCTTGTGTATTTTCTGCACCAGTCCTAGAATCAGCCATTTCTTCAAGAAGCCCAGGTTCCTTTTATTGCAGAATGGTATTAGAAAGCAAGATCTTGATGCATAGAGTACTTGTTGCTACTGGAGTGTCTTTGATTCTAGGCCCTCTCAGCTAACAGAGTTAGGAAATAAATGTGTGTATACTAACCTGTGTACACATATCTATACATCTTTCTTTTATAACTATTTGTATCTTTTTAAGCTAAGTATGGGTTCATACTGATGTCTTTAATGCTAAGCATTACCACATGAGTTATTCTAGCTGTTCCCCTTACTTATCTGTACAATCCCACTTCAACAATAAGAAATCTGGTCCTCACCATCTCCATTTAAGTTTACACTATGTGCTAAAGTTCAGTTTATTAATTGCTAAGTTCCAGTGTACATAGATACGAGCATCAGAATTTTTAACCCACACCCACCTGGGAAATAGCTTCATCTTTCAGAGTATAGTGATTATACTATACTTTTACAATTTCTTTTGTCTCTAGTCTTACTCAAATCATTTCTAGAATTACTTGAGTCAGTACCATTTTCCCCATTCTTTTCAGTGAGGTTTCATAGATACATAATAGGTTATGTTATTGCTGCCTGCATTCCTTTCTGAGTTCTTCCAATATTATTAATGATTTTTTAAAAAATGCCTACATGTAGATTACCTTTTCTGCTATAAAGTTCAGTGGGTTTTGAAATATTCATAATGTCATGTATCCATCATTACGCTATCATACAGAATAATTTCACTGTCCTAAAAACAGTCCCTGAATCCTATCTATTCAATCCTCCTATTTTCCTCTTAAACCCCAGCAACCACTGATGTTCTTATTGTCTCTAAGTTTGCCTTTTCAAAAGTGTTATATAATTGCAATTGCAATATAAAGCCTTTCAGGTTGGCTTCTTTTACTTAGAAATATAAATTTAAAGTTTATTCATATCTTTTCATAGCTTAGTAATACATTTTTTTGTTAAGAATGAACATTCCATCTAATGGATATTCTACTGTTGGTTTATCCATTTATTAATATTTATTGAAGGACATTTTTGTTGATTGTAATTTTGAGTGACTATAAATAAAGCTTCTGAAAATATTCATCTGTAGGTTTTTGTGTGGACATAATTTGGCAGATCAGTTGGGCTAATACCTTGGAACTTGACTGTAGAATCAAAGGACACTATGGTCTGAATGTGTCCCCCAAAATTTGCGTGTTGGAAACAATTCCCAATACAATTGGGATATGAGACCTGATGGGAGGTATTTGGGTCATGAAGACTCCATCTTCAGGAATGGATTAATGCTATTATAAAAACAGCTTGTGGGAGTGAGTTTCCTCTCTTTTGTACTTCAGCCTTCTGCCATGTAAGGCCACAAGAAGCCCATATCTGATGTTGGTGCCTTGATTTTGAACTTCCCAGACTTAGAACTGTGAGAAATAAATATCTGTTCTTCTTAAACTATCTAGTTGGCAGCATTCTGTTATAATATCACAAATGCACAGACATATGGCACGATTATGTTTAGCTTTGCGAAAAAACACCAAACTGTTTCCCAAAGTAACTGGGCCCTCTTAGTAATGAATGAGCATCCTATTGGTTTGCCAGTAATTTACATTGTTCCTTTTTTAAAAATATTTTAGTTACTCTAACCTGTATATTACGGTATCTCGTTTTCATTTGCAATTCTCTGATGACAGATGATGTTGAGCCGTTTTTTCTTCTGGTATGCTTTTTTTTTTTTTTTTTTTTTTTTTTTTTTTTTTAATCTGTACATCTTCCTTGGTGAGATATCAAATCTATGCTTATTTTTAAATAAGGTTTTTGTTTTCTTTTTTTTCTTTTTTAGTTTTAAGAGTATTTTTTATATATTTTAAATACAAGTCTTATCAGATATGTGTGTTGCAAATATTTTCTTCAAGTTCTTGGTGTGTCTTTTAATTCTCTTCACAGTGTTTTTGCAGGGCAGAAGTTTTGATTTTAATAAAGTCCAATTTATCATTTTTTTAAATTTCATGGAGCATTCTTTCAGTGTTGTAGCCAGGTGTCCCAACCCATGGTCACTTAGAATTCTTTTTCTGTTATCTTCTAGAAGAGCTGGTACTAATTCTACTAAAACTATTACAAAAAATCGAGGAGGGACTCATTCACTCACTCTATAAACCCCACATCACCCTGATACCAAAATTTGGCAAAGACACAATGAAAAGAGAAAGCCACAGGCCAACATGCCTGATGAACATAGACACAAAAATTCTCAACAAAATACTAGCAAACTGAATCCAGAAGCACATCAAAAGTTAATTTACTATGACCAAGTAGGCTTTTTCCTGGGATGCAACATTGGTTCAGCATATACAAATAAATAAATGTGATTCACCACATAAACAGAATTGAAAACAAAAACCATATGATTATCTTAATAGAGGTAAAAAAGCTTTTAATATAATTCAATATTTATTCACAAAAAAGCATCAACAAACTAGGCATTGAACATGTTTCAAAATAATAACCATCTATGACAAACCCACAGCCAACATGATCCTAAATGTGCAAAAACTTAAAGCAATTCCCTTAAGAACAGGAACAAGACCAGGATACCCTGTATCACCACTCCTATTCAACATAGTACTGAAAGTCCTAGCCACAGCAATGAGTCAAGAGAAAGAAATGGGAGGCATCCAAATATGAAAAGAAGAAGTCAAGTTATCCCTCATTGCTGACATGATAGGAAACCCCAAAGATACCACCAAAAGGACCCTAGAGCTGATAAATGACTTCAGTAAAGTGTCAGGATACAAAATCAATGTACAAAAATCAGTAGCATTTCTATCCACCAACAATGTTGAAACTGAGAGCCAAATCAAGAATGCAATCTCATCTACAATAGCCACAAAAAATAAAATACCTAGGAATACATCTAATCAAGTAGGTAAAAGATCTCTACAAGAAGAACTGCTATATAGTAGTGAAAAAAATCATAGATAACACAAACAAATCATAGATAACACAAAACCCATGGATTGGAAGAATCAACATTGTTAAAATTGGGAATAATGCCCAAAGCAATCTATAGTTTCAATGCTATTCCTATCAAACTACCAATGTCATTTTTCATAGAAATAGAAAAAAACTATTCTAAAATTCACATGGAACCAAAAAAGAGCCTGACTACCTAAAGTAATCCTAAGCAAAACAAAAACAAAGCCGAGATATTACATTACCTAACTTCGACCTATACTACAAGACTACGGTAACCAAAACAATATAGTACTGATAGAAAAATAGATACATATACCACATAAATCACTGGAAAAGAATAGAGAACCCAGAAATATAACTGTACATCTACAACCATCTAATCTTCTTTTTTT
>NW_016107357.1:4369251-4372155 GCF_001604975.1 Cebus imitator
TTTTTATCCTTTTTTCTCTAATCTTGTCTTTTTGTTTTATTTCATTAAGTTGGTCTTCGACCTCTGATATCTTTTCTTTTGCTTGATCAGTTTGGCTGTTAAAACTTGTGCATAGTTCGCAAAGTTCTCATGTTGTGTTTTTCAGCTCCATTAATTCACGTATATTCCTCTCTAAATTGTGTGTTATTGTTAACATTTCGTCAAACCTTTTTTCAAAGTTCTTAGTTTCTTTGCATTGGGTTAGAATAAGTTCTTTTAATTCCCAGAAGTTTCTTATCATCCACTTTTTAAAGCCTGCTTCTGCTAATGGAACACAGTCTTTCTCCATCAGGCCCAACTAATCTTCAACAAAGCCAACAGAGAAAGCAACAGGGAGAGGACTCTCAATTCAATCAATAGTAATGTGATAGCTGACTATCCATAGGCAGAAGAATGAAGCTGGACTTCTACTTTTCAGCATATACAAATGTAAACTAAAATAAATTAAAGATTTAAATGGAAGACTTTAAATTATAAAATATCCTAGAAGAAAACCTAGGAAATATCATTCTGGACATCAGCCTTGGCAAATTATTTATCACTAAGTCCTCAAAAGCAATTACGACAAAATTAAAAAATAACAAATGAGGTCTAATTAAACTAAGGAGCTTCTGCACAGCAAAAGAAACTGGGAGTTGAGTAAACAGACAACATAGAGAATGGGAAAAAAATTCACAGGCTATGTATCCAACAAAGGTCTAATATTAAGAATGTATAAGGAACCTAAACAATCGAACAAGCAAAAAACAAATGATTGCATTACAAAGTGGGCAAAGGACAGGAAAGTAAAGTCTCAAGACACAAAACTTCTATAGACAGTTCTCAAAAGAAGACATCCAAGTGGCCAAAAAAGATATGAAAAAGTACTCAACATCACTAATCATCAGAGAAATGTAATGCCCATCTTTATCTCTAATAATTATTTCGTTTTTGCTCAGAACTCTATGTGGTCTAAAATTAATACAGCTACTCCAGCTTTCTTTTTGTTGATGCTAAAATGATAGTTTTTTCTCTACTCCTTTATTTTTAATCTTTTTCTGTTTTTAAAGTGGGTTTCTTCTAGAGAACATATAGTTGGACCCTTTTAAAAAATCCTCTCCAACAATCCCTATTTTAAAAATTGGTTTATTTGGATCCTTCATATTTAATATGATTATTGATAAAGTTGGATTTTCTAACATGTTTGCAACTATTTTGCAATTATTGCACTTATTCTTTGTTTCTTTTCTTTATTTCCCTCTATTAGTTTGCTAGGGCTTCCATGAGAAAATACCACTTGCTGCATGGCTTAAATAAAATAAATTTATTTTCTTATAGTTCTGGATACTAGAAGTCAAAGATCAAGATGTTGGCAAGTTTGATTTCTTGGGAGATTTTTCTCTCCTTGGCTTGCAAATAACTGCTTGCTTTCTCTATCCTCATGTGGTCTTCTCTCTGTGTATGATTTTCTCTTGATCTCTTCTTCTTAAAAGGACAGCCATCATATTGGATTAGGATCCACCATAATGAGCTCATTTTACATTATTATCTCTTTAAAGCCCATAACTCCAAGTACATCACATTCTGAGGTTCTGAGAACTTTAACATATGACTTTGGTGGGGTGGAGGAAGGCAAAAATCAACCTTTCACATCCTGTCTTTCTACCTTCTCTTGTCTTGAGTATGTTATATAATTTTATTTTCTCCCCTCTCTTAGCATAACTGTTCTTCTTCTCTTTAAATTTGTAATCATCCACTAGAGTTTGCAATATATATTTACAACTAATATAAGATCATATGCCACTCCACCTGTAGTGCAGATACCTTAAAACAATGTATTTTCTATTCTTTCCTCCTATTTCTTACAATGTTGCTTTCCCTAATTTCAAGTATCCATATGCTACAATCACTCAATATTGTGTTACTATTATTACTTTAAACATAGAGTTGCCTTTTAGATCAATTAAGAATAAGAAAAACTAAAGACTCTGTTTTAGGTTTATTCACTCTTTTTCAAGATTCTTTTCTATTTGTGAATCTCAGTTTCTGATCTATATCATTTTTCTTCTCCCTGAAGAACTTGTAACATTTCTTTCAGGGCCCACTGCTGGATTTAAATTGAATTTGTTCTTAAGAAAGCCTTTCTTGGACAGGCATGGTGGCTCACACCTGTAATCACAGGACTCTGGGAGGCTGAGGCGGGTGGATCACCTGAGGTCAGGAGTTCAAGACCAGCCTGGCTAACATGGTGAAGCCCCATCTCTACTAAAAATATATATGTAAAAAAGAAATTAGCCAGGCTTGGTGGTGGGTGCCTGTAATCCTAGCTACTCGGGAGGTTGAGGCAGGGGAATTGCTTGAACCTGGGAGGTGGAGGTTGCAGTGAGCCGAGATTGCCCTTGCACTCCAGCCAGGGCAACATGAGTGAAACTCCATTTCAAAAAAAAAAAAATTAATAATAAAAGAAAGTCTTTCTTTTTCATTTTTGAAGGAGAAGTTCACTGGGTATAGAAATCTTGGTGGGTTGTTTTTGTTTATCAACACTTAAGTACCTCATTCTACTCTGTTCTTGCTTGCATAGTTTCTGTTAAGAAGTCCACTTAATTCTTGTTCTTGTTTTTGTTCTTCTGCAGGTCAGGTGCTCTTTTTTCTGAATTCTTTTAATACTTTTTCTTTGCTTTTGGTTTTCTGAAGTTTAAAAATAATATGTCTACATGCGTTTTGTTTTTGGTGTTTATTCTGCTTGGTGCTCTCCCAGTCTCCAGGAACTATGGTTCGGTGTTCTCATTAATTTTGAAAAATTCTCTACTATTATTACTGGAGGGTGTTTTTTTTTTTTTTTTTTTTTTTTTTTTTTTTTTTTTTTTTTTTTTTTTTTTTTTTTTT